>NC_057802.1:515222028-515228913 GCF_018294505.1 Triticum aestivum | reverse complement strand
CCGCTCGCGGGCGGCCTTCCGCGTCGCGCTCGATGGTGATGCGAGTCCGGCTGCGGCTAGCAGCCGGCTCCTTGTCTTTCTTCTGGCGAGCGCCACTCACAGTCGGCGAGCGGGACGTCGCGGCGTGCTCCCGGCGCGGGGGATGACTATCAGCACGGGCGCCGGCTTCGTGCCGTTCTGCAGCCGCGTCGATTAGCTGCTGGATCCGTCTTGTCATGTAGGGGAGCTCATCGGCTCCCAACCCATTGAGCTCTTCTGCGGCCGCCTGAGCGGCTCGCAGATTCTCGAGCGGGGTGGCGTAGACGGGGCGATCCGCCCCAGCATGCTGGCGACGGCCGCGCCGCGCTTCTGGACGAAGCCGGCTCGGCTCAGGCCGCTAGGCGGCGGCGTACCGAAGGCGGCGCGGTCGACTTCGCACTGGTGGGCCTCGGTGAGGCGTCTCATGGAGGCTATCTTCTGGCCTTCCGCGATGAGGGCGAGACGGCGTGCCTCTAGGGTCTCGGCGTCGGCATCGGCCGGGATGGGGACGGAGAGGTCGTGCATCGCCGCTTGCAGGGCGTCGTGGGCGTTCTCGCCCGAGTTGGCGACGTGGCTGATGACCAGCACTTCGGTGACAACGCTGCTGCCGCTGACAGCTCGAGGGAGAGGATCGTCGAAGACCACCACGTCGGAGGGGTAAGCGTCGAGCGATGCCGTGTCGGAGTCGACAAGCATCGGGTCAGTGTAGCCGACCGACAACACATTTGCAGCAGGCTCGCTGGAGACGTGAAGCTGGTCGAGGAGGTTGACGAGGCGGCTCTCGGGGTAGTCCGTGCCTGCGTCGGACGCAGGCTCGTCGGAGATGCGAGTCTCGCCGAGCAGATCGGCGAGGCAGCTCGCTGCGCAGGCGTCGTCGACGCCTTGCAGCGCGTCAAGGCAAACGCCATCGGGCGCAGCAGGCTGGCTGCGCTCGCGGGGGAGGAAGAGGGTTCCCGTCCAGAACAGGTCTCCGGACGACGGTGCACCTGGCCCCACGGTGGGCGCCAAATGTCGGGTGGTTGGTGCGACATATGCCAACGGGTGGCTTATCATTGTGGGTGCCAATAAGACGTCGCCGGTGCCTGGAAACGGGATGAGGCGAAGGCATGCACGCCGACGGATCTTACCCAGGTTCGGGGCTCTCCGAGGAGATAACACCCCTAGTCCTGCTCTGCGGGGTCTCCGCATGATCACTAGATCAGTAAAAGTAGCTACAATCGCTCCTAGAGCTGTTGGGTTCAAGGGAGAAGAAGAACAAGGCTAGCTCTCACTTCTCTCTCTCTATGGTGTGTGTGCTATGCTCAGAAGCCAACCCTTTGCATGGGTGCTCCGGGGGGTTTATATAGGCCTACCCCCCGGGGGTACAATTGTAATCCGGCTGGGCTCTGGTCCCAGCCATCAGTGTCTACGCTCACCGGCTTCTCCGCCGGTTGTTGGGGCCCGCCGGCTAGTGGGTCCTGCCGGCTGCCGGCCTCTTGGTCGACAGGCCGGCCCCACCGCCTAGGATCTTGTCGGCGGCTGCTTACTGTAGCCTCGCCCCTGATGACGAGGGAGTTGTTGAGGTAATCATGGCTACAGTGGGCCGCCTCGAGGGTCCTCACTGTAGCCTTACCTCGTCTTGTCTCCTTAATGGGGCGCATGCTTCGAGGGTGGGGGGTAGCCGGCTTCTGGGGGCCGGCTATACCCTTGGCCGACTGGGGGAGGCCGGGCCGCCTCCGCGCTTCCCTCTGGCCGAGGGGACCCGCCGCCCGTGGGCCGTATGGGAGTCTGTCGTGGATGACGTTGAGGCTAGCATGGCTTCAGTGCCGAGCCGAACGGGAGACGGCCGTCCTGTACGGCCTCCTGTGGCCATGCCTGCCTCTGGCTTCGGGGGTAGTGGGCCGCACTGTGGCCACACCCCGTCTTGTCACCGTTTTGTGGGTGTAGCTTTGGTGGTTGTGGTCTCGGCCGGCTTCTTGGAGTCAGCGCTCTTCGAGGCCGGCTTCCTGGAGTCGGCCACCCCGCGGATATCCTGGGGGGGGGGAGGTTGCTGAGGCTAGGCCGCCTCCCGTGAGTCGGCTTTGGGGGTAGCCGGCCAGGGGAGGTGGTCCAATGCTTGGAGTGCTTGGAGGCCTAAAGGCCTGATAATTTTTCAGAAGAACCAGGGGCAGTCGGTTAGGCTACCCGTGGCCATTTACTCCGACAGTAGTCCCCGAAGCTGATTGGGCTTCGAGGTTGGGTAGGAGTTGAGAAGCTCGATCAGCTTCCTATCTTGACAAGCCGGCAGCTGGGAGCCGGCTTTGGTTAGGCGTGCCGCCTTGGTCGAAAACTCCGGAGTCGGAGGGCGGGAGCTCGCCAGTGCGTGCACCGGGCCGCGGGCCGGCCACTTGCCGTCTGCGAACCACATGGCCCCTCTTGGCCGGAAAGCCTGCCAGCCCACGCACGCGACGGGACTTCGTCGCAGGGCGGGGGCCCGCCACGTCCACGCCCGGGCCCAGGCGCGGATTCTCTGCATCCCGAAACCGCCCGCACGTCTCCTTGCGGCAGTTTCGGCTCGCCTTTAGGGCGTAATAATCGCGAGGCGTGGGGGGAATGGGTGCAGTTAATCCCACGTCTCCCCCCACGTCCGGCCTCCCCGGCCTCGCCTCGCGAAGCTATAAGTAGGGGGAGATGAAGGGCGGCAGGCTCTCGCACGCTCCTCCTCCTTCCACCATCTTCTTTCGCTTGCCGTTTCTTGCAACAGCGCCTCGCCGCCGCGCTCTTCCACCACACGTTCCTCCGCCACCGCGCTTGTTTTCGCCATGCCTCCCGCCACGGAGCAGTATGGCGGGGATTGGGACGGATCCAACGTCCACGAGGATCACGTCGAGTTCCTCCGCAATACGCGGCGGCTGCCCGGCGCGGACAAGGTGGAGGTCCGTCTTGCGCCGGCGAAGGAAATCACGCCGGAGCCGCGGGAGGACGAGCGGGTGGTCTTCCGCTCGCATTTCATGCGCGGCATCGGCCTGCCAGTGAGCGCCTTCTTCCGCTCCTGGCTCGATTTCTACCAGCTCCAGCCGCACCACCTCACCCCAAACGCGGTGGTGCTGCTGTCAGCCTTCGTCACCCTGTGCGAAGGCTACCTCGGCGTCCTCCCTACCCTCGAGCTCTGGAGGGAGTTCTTCCAGTCCAAGCTGGGCACGCGCATGCAGGGCGTGCCGGCTCAGACTGGCGCCTTCATCGCGTCGCGGAGGTCGGTCGCCGACAACCCCTTCCCCGTCATCACGCTGATCCAATATGTGAAGAAGTGGCAAAAGTCGTACTTCTACGTGCGGAACATCGCCCCACGGGGCGACTTCATCAACCTGCTGGCTTACGTAGCCGGCCCACCGGCGGGCAGGTGGCCCCAGTGGTCCTTCCGGGCCGTGACTCTGACGCCGGCTGGGTCCGCAGCCATCGCCCGAGTGCGAGTGATGACCCAGTCGGAGGGCCTGACGGGGCCCGACCTTCTGGCCGCCTTCGTCACGCACCGGGTTCTTCTGCTCCAGAGCCGTCCTCATCTGATCTGTCAGATGAGCGCCAGCTCGATCCGAGTCGGATGTGCACCAAGGACATGCCGCACGAGGAGGTCGCCTATATGGTGAACTACCTCGCGAACTGCAAACTCTCCGAAGAGTGGCAGTTCGGCAAGGAGCCATACAGCCGAGCCAATCCACCACCCACGGTATGCTCTCCTTGTTTCTTCTTTTTCTCTTAACTTTGTTGCCGAGTTCCTCTTGGCCGACTCTAACTTAGTCGGCTTGTTTTTCGACAGAGCCCTCTTCTTCGGCCGGCCAGCGGGTCAGACACGGAGCGTCGATTCGTCCCTGACCGGACGGAACACGATCTGGAGGACCCCGACTTGGGGGCGGCCGCTATGGACGACAACATCGAGCCGGGTGGTGGCCAAGCCGGCGGCGAAGCAGGCGGCTCCGGGCACGGAGTCACCTTCGACGACTGGCCGGACGACGATGAGGCCGAAGTCGCCCCACGCCGCCGGCCTGCATCTGGACGCGGCGCGGGTTCCTCCGCTGCACCGCCTGCACGTGGCGGAGGGCAGAAGCGTCGCGCCGCCCAGGGTTTGTTCGGCAGTCGGACGAAGAAACCCAGAGGCGGGGCGGCAGCAACCAGGCGGGACGAGGCGGCCGCGAAGGCGGCCCGCTTCCGCAAGACGGTGAAGCAACCGCAGACCGTGTCGGCGTCAGCTCGAATTTTTTTGTATACTCTTTTTCTTTCTTTTCTTTGGTGGTTCCTGAACCCTTGTCTTTTTCTCCAAACGATCAGAGCTCCGTTGTCGCTTGAGCGGGCGGCTGCCGCCTCCGTCGTCGAGTCGCCGAGGGGGTCTGGGAGCACCACACGCCGCGTGGACCCCCGTGCCGACCTTCAGGAAGCGACAGAACGGAACGCGCGGGAGGCGCGGGAGGAACGGGAGGCGCGAGAGGCGGAGGCACAGAAGGCGGCCGCCGCCCAGGCAGTGCAGGAGGAAGAGGCGGCGAAGGCGCTTGCCGACGCCGCAGCCAAGGCCCAAGCGGAGGCTGCAGCCGCGGCGGCGGTGGAGGAGGTCTTGATGGTCACCCCGCTGCACGTCGTAGCGCCTGGGGACATGGAGCCCTCGCCAGAAGGGGCCAGCGGCGACCAGCCAGGACTTGATAGGGACGACGACGTCGTCGTCCTGGAGAGGGCGCCGGTGCCGACCCCGCCAACTGGGGCGGCTCAAGGCGGCCGGCCTGATCTGCCGCCTGCGCAGTCGGCGGGGGGCGAGCCGGCCGCGAGGACTGAGATGGCGGTCTGGATGCCGCCGAGCCGTCGTGCGGGGAAGGCTACGTCGGAGCCACAGAAGGCCGCGTCGGAGCCGCAGCCGGCCGCGGGCTCCAGCTCATCGGCCCGGGATGCGGAGGTGGCCAGCGCTACCTCGGGGTGGACGCCAGGCAGAGGGACAGCCGTGATGAACGTGGCCGCGCAGGACGTCCGGACCCGGCTTCAGGCCCAGGCTACGGCGCTGAGGCAATTCACCGACGAGTTCCTTGCGACGCGGGCGGCCATCCGGGTTAGTCTTCCCATCTTGCTTCTTCTTGATCTTGATTTCTTCCGTGGGGGCGCGTCAGCGCACCCACTGGGTGTAGTCCCCGAGTTCCGAGTCGGCTGCTGAGCAGGCGGCTTGGAACTTCTTAGTGGATTTGTCTTTGCTATTCTTGTTCTTACTTCGATCTTCTGTCTATCTTGTAGGACTACCACAATCTTCGTGCGGCCGCCTTCAACTCCCAGGCTTGGGAGCTGACCCAGAAGACCGCCGACCTTACTGAGAGCCGAGGTACGTGCTTTGTTCTTTATCTCATGTGGGGGCGCGTTAGCGCACCCACTGGGTGTAGTCCCTTAGATTCGGGCCGCCGACCTTACTGAGAGCTGAGCAGTCGGGTCGGATCTTCCTTGACGACTTCCTCTTACTGTTCTTTCTTTTTCTGCCGTCTCTGCAGCGGCCAACGCCGGTCTGAGGGCACAGCTGGGGGAGTCTCAGACTGCCCTTCGTGCCAAGGATGCCGAGCTCGCCGCCTTGGTGCAGGAACGCGACCGCCTGGCCAAGAAGTTGGCCGACCAGGAGGAAGGCCACAAGGCGGCTCTGAAGGCGGTGCAGGACCGCGAAGCCGCCCTCCAGGCCGAGTACGAGACGGAGGCGGCTGGCTGGGCTGAGGCCAGTCAAACTCTGATCTCTGGCTATGGTCAGATCGAAGATCTGGTTGACGGTAAGCCGCCTACCTCTTCGTCCTTTCTTGCCATCTGCCACTTTTGGCTCATTTTCTGACTTGGTGCTCTTTTCTTATTTTCTTCTTCTTTCTTGCGCAGAATATTTCCCTGGCTATTCTACCGCCGCCAACCAGACCATCGAGGACCGCCGCCAGGCGCGGAGGCAGGCTGGCTTCGAGATTTCGCCAACCGCCGGCCGTTCGCTGGAGGAGCAGCTGTTGGCGATCAAGGCCCGCATCCAGCCGGCTCACCGACTGCTCCGCCGGCTTCAGCGTGTCTGGGCGCAAGTCTTGGCCGCCCTCTGGTCCGGCCAAGTGGTTCCTCGCACCCCCAGTCGGACTGCCGACTGGCTGGAGGTGGCAGTCGGCCGCTTCGAAGCCTGGAAGGCGTCGGCGGCTCGCTCCGGCGCCAGGCGGGCGCTGGAGTTCGTCAAGGTCTGGTATCCCGGCCTGAACCTGGATCAGCTGGCTACCTGGCGGCAGCAAGCCGACACGGAGCTGGAGCCAGCATGTCCGGCTATCATCCGGCGGGCTTCGGCGATCGCCGACTACACCGACACCAGCGTCTTTGCCCCCGAGGTAGACGACAACGGTGTCGCCCAGCCAGAGGAGTGGTTCGGGCTGAACCTGACAGACGGTGAAGACTCGGCGGAGGAGATCGACTCCAGCGACGAGGGTGAAGAGGAGGAGGAGGAGGGTGAAGACGCCGAGCCGGCTGGTGGAGCAGCCGACCAGCCTCAGCCTGACCGCGCCTCCAGGATCACGTCGCGCGCGAGTGCGTCGCCTGCCGCTGGTGGTGACCAAGCCGAGACCCGCTAGGCGGCCACTCCTTCAGCCGGCGAGGCCGCCTTCACCGACCAGCTCGGCCTCCGCACCGCGCCTTAGTCTAGTCTGCCGTCTTTTGTTTTTCTGTCCTGTTACTTTTGGAACAATACTCTGTTAAGTTTGCACAATTCCACCCACCGGGGGTGTATTCGAACCATGTTGATTGCCGGCCTGTTGGGGGCTTTATATGTATATATAACTTATGCATGCATTTGGCTTTTCCTCGTACTTTGCTTTTTATCCTTCTGCTGTTTCCTTTGCCGCCCTCCCTTGGTTGCCGCCTCCCCAGTCAGACAGTTGCTCT
>NC_057802.1:515204639-515221787 GCF_018294505.1 Triticum aestivum | reverse complement strand
GGGGGGGGGGAAGTACTCTAGCTTTGCTGGTCTAAAGCTAAGTGTTGAGGAAGCCGGCCAGCCAGCTGTTCTGACAGCCGGCAGGCATGTTTGGAGGCCGTCTTTTTGCTATATAGGTTCGTTGTTCCTTAGCCATTTTTCGTGTGGGCATCCTTTCTGCCTTGCCTCTTGCTAGTCGGACAGTCGGTTCTTCGAGCTGCGACTTTCAACAAGAGAGGACTTGGGAGCCGGCACACTACTTTTCTGACTTCAGGTAGAACTTTTAATATAGCTCAAGGCGGCCAGTCCCCGAGCCGACTAGTCAAACCCGGTGCCAGACAAGAAATCAAATGTAATAACACATTCATGGGTATGACAGTTGTCATTCATAAATAAAGGCAGTCCCCGAGTGCTCCCCGGGGAGCCTGTTGGTTCGTACTTAATACAAAAGGGTAGCATGATACATACTGCTTTCAACTGTAAAATCTTCTCAGGAGGTTCGCGTTCCATGGTCGCTCCGACTCCTTGTCGGGTCGTCTCTCTTGCGTGCTCTTGGTTTTTGCGCGTCGATCAAGTAGTAGAAGTCGTTGCCGAGTGCCTTGCTGATGACGAAGGGGCCTTCCCAAGGGGCCGAGAGCTTGTGCTGGCCGGCTGTTCGCTGGATCAGCCGGAGCACAAGGTCGCCCTCTTGGAAGGATCTTGGCTTGACCTTGCGGTTGTGGTAGCGGCGCAGCCCTTGCTGGTAGATGGCAAACCGGCTGAGTGCTAACAGCCGGCCTTCTTCCAGTAGGTTGACGCCGTCTTCTCTTGCTTCCTTGGCCTCCTCCTCCTTGTACATGGTGATCCGAGGTGAGTCAAACTCGATGTCTGTTGGGATGACAGCCTCGGCACCGTACACGAGGAAAAATGGAGTGAAGCCGGTTGACTTGTTGGGTGTAGTGCGTAGGCCAAGAAGGGTTCGGTCCATGGGGCAATGACTGCCATGACAAGATGGGCCGACGGTGTTATTTCGATGGCTGAGCCCCCGATGACATCGTTGTGTTCGAAATCTGGGGTTATAATCGGAACCGGACTGGTGTTGCCGCGCTCCCCTTGCCACACCATGGATGGCTTGAAGAGCCTTTCCAGGAAGATGTTAGGTGGTACGAGGTCGCGCTTGGCACCGATCCGGGCAAGGACATCGGCCGCTTGATTACTTTCTCGAGCCACATGATGAAACTCGAGCCCCTCGAACCGAGCCGATATTTTGAGAACGGCGTTACGGTAAGCGGCCATCTTCGGATCTTTGGCGTCGAAATCTCCATTTATTTGAGATATTGCGAGGTTTGAATCCCCACGCACTTCTAGGCGTTGTATGCCCATGGAGACAGCCATCCGAAGACCATGCAATAAGGCCTCGTATTCGGCTGCATTGTTGGAGTCGGTGTATAATATTTGGAGTACGTATTGAATTGTATCTCCAGTGGGGGATGTTAGGACAACGCCCGCTCCTAAGCCTGCTAGCATTTTGGAGCCATCGAAGTGCATGACCCAGTTGGAATATGTGCCATACTCTTTAGGGAGTTCGGCCTCTGTCCATTCGGCGACGAAGTCGGCCAATACTTGGGATTTAGTGGCCCAGTGCGGTCTGTATGTTATGTCGAATGGGAGGAGCTCAATGGCCCACTTGGCGATCCGTCCCATAGCATCGCAGTTGTTTATTATGTCATTGAGTGGTACTTCGGAGGCCACCGTGATTGAGCACTCTTGAAAGTAGTGTCGTAGCTTCCGGGATGCCATGAAGACCGCGTATGCTATTTTTTGGTATTGAGGGTACCGGGATTTGCATGGTGTGAGGACAATTGATACGTAATATACCGGCTTCTGGAGCGGGAATCTATGTCCGCCCTCCTCTCGTTCAACGACGAGAACCGCACTCACGACCTGGCGTGTTGCCGATATGTATAATAACATGGGTTCGCCGATGTTCGGTGCAGCCAGGATTGGGTTGCTCGCTAAAAGAGCCTTTATTTCTTCCACTCCGGCCGTTGCCGCATCCGTCCACTCGAAGTGGTCGGTGCGTCGGAGAAGGCGATAAAGTGGCAATGCTTTTTCTCCTAGTCTGGATAAAGCGGCTTAAAGCTGCCACACATCCGGCTAGTTTTTGGACTTGTTTAAGATCCGTTGGCGTAGCCAACTGCAACAAAGTTCGGATTTTGGCTGGGTTCGCCTCAATTCCTCTATTGGAAATGATGAAGCCCAGCAGTTTTCCAGCGGGAATACCGAAAACACACTTTTCCGGATTGAGCTTGATGTCATATGTACGGAGGTTGTCGAATGTGAGACGCGGGTCGTCTATCAATGACTCAACGTGCCTAGTTTTGATAATGACGTCATCCACATAAGCTTCAACTGTCTTGCCGATCTGTTTCTCCAGGCATGTTTGAATCATGCGTTGGTAGGTGGCGCCGGCATTTTTGAGTCCGAAGGGCATAGTGTTGAAGCAGAACATGCCATATGGGGTAATGAATGCTGTTGCGGCTTCGTCGGATTCCTTCATTTTGATTTGATGGTATCCGGAGTATGCGTCGAGGAAGCATAGTGAGTCGTGTCCGGCAGTAGCATCAATAATCTGATCGATGCGAGGGAGAGGAAAGGGATCCTTAGGGCAGGCCTTGTTGAGATCTTTGAAATCGACGCATAGGCGCCATGATTTATCCTTCTTGGGCACCATCACCCGGTTTGCTAGCCAGTCCAGGTGCTTTATTTCTCTGATGAATCCGGCCTCGATTAACTTGGCTAGCTCCTCTCCCATAGCTTGTCGTTTGGGTTCATAAAAGTGCCGCAGTGTTCGCTTGACCGGCTTATACCCCTTCAATATGTTAAGGCTGTGTTCGGCCAATCTGCGTGGGATTCCTGGCATATCAGAAGGATGCCAGGTGAATGTGTCCCAATTCTCACGCAGGAACCCTCGTAGCGCAGCGTTGACCGTTGGGTCTAGCTGTGCCCCGATGGATGCTGTTTTCTTGGGGTCCGTCGGGTGGACTTGAAATTTGACTATTTCGTCTGCTGGTTTAAAGGAGGTGGATTTGGGTCGTTTGTCCAGGATTATGTCGTCCCTATCCACAGTGGAGCGCAGCGCGGTTAGCTCTTCAGCCGCGAGGGCTTCAGACAATGCCTCGAGGGCCAGGGATGCGCTTTTATTTTCGGCGCGGAGTGCTATGTCCGGATCACTATCAAGAGTGATAATACCATTGGGCCCGGGCATTTTGAGCTTCATGTACCCATAATGAGGTATAGCTTGGAAGCATGTAAATGCATCGCGCCCCAATAGGGCGTGATATCCACTGTTGAAAGGGGCTACTTGGAAGGTTATTTCTTCGGATCGATAATTATCCGGCCTGCCGAATACCACGTCAAGTGTGATTTTTCCCGCGCATCGCGCCTCCCGACTAGGAATAATTCCTCGGAAGGTCATGCTACTTTGCTCGATGCGGCTCCTGTCTATTTCCATTTTGATGAGTGTGTCCTCGTAGATGAGGTATAGTCTGCTGCCGCCGTCCATGATCAGTTTGGTGAGCCGAATGCCATCCACGATTGGACTGAGGACCATGGCGGCTGGTGCCCGGACTGTCCTGAATTTTGGTTCATCACTGGCATTGAAAGTTATGGCCGTGTCGTTCCAGGGATTTATTGCTGCCACTTGGCAGACTTCGGCGAGGTCGCGGAGTGCCCTTTTGTGCTGATTTTTTGAAGCGAAAGTCTCGAAGACCGTCAATACTCTGAGGTCGTCGTCTTCCGGGGGGTGTTGTTCTGGGGTATTTTTGGTGAGGAGATCCTCGCCGCTCTTGGCCACTTGCCGGAGTATCCAACATGCTATAAGGCTATGGGTTGGTGTGGTATCCGGTGTTGTATGTATTTTGCATGGCCTGTCGAGCCATCCCTCCAGAATGGTTCCGCGCCCCGTAATGGGCTTATATTTCTTTACTATTGGGTCGGGCGCCCCACGAGGGTGCGTCCTTTTTGCCCAGACGAGGGCTGAGTTGAAAACGGTGGTTCCCAGTGAGCTGCCTGAGTTTTGCAGGCGCTTCCCATTGCGTAGTACTTCTGTACTATGTTTGCACAGTCAGTGAAGTGTAATACGCGACAGCGATTGATGGCGTTGAAGATTCCTTCGTCCGTGCAATTGTTGCGGAATACTGAGATCACGTCTTCATCATGGCAATCTTTAATCTTGTCTTTGACAAGGAGGAATCTGGCCCAAAAGTGATGGACCGTTTCTTGAGACTGCTGTCGTATGTGCATAAGATCGCGTATCGCTGGGTGGGTGGGTGGCTTTAGATCCGAACCCTGACCCAATTTTGGATCCAGAGTTTGAAAATCTTCCGAACTTAATGGTTCGGGCTCCGGGATATCAACTGATGTTTTAGCCCCGTCGTCCGATTCTAGGTTCGGAGGGCAGGGCGCGTCGTTCCGCGGACAGGTATCCGGCTCTTCGAGCTCAGAAATCCGAACATAGTTCATCCTCAATATAGATGAAGAGTTATTGTTTTGCTCCTCTACTACCGCTATCTGATGGGTGATCAGTGGAGATTTGATTTCTCTTTGGTCAGGTTTAAGCCCAATCCGATCGTAGTCTGTAGCGACCCCGAAGGCGGCGATGCGATCTAGGAGTTCGTTTAAAGATGACAACTCCGTCGGATCCATCCGTTTGGAGTGTTCGGAGTCAACGCGGAGGCGGTTTTCGATGACTCGAGAAGTCATCGTCGGCTTGACGGCCGAATGGGCGGTCATGGTGAAGCCGCCAAGATGGAGGGTTTGGCCTGGGGCCAGGGCTCCTCCGGAAGTGATACTATCCTTGACAACAAGGCGAGCCATCAATCCTGTCTTCGACGTCACAGCGGTCCTCTCAATGAAAGCACCAATGTCGGTGTCAAAACCGGCGGATCTCGGGTAGGGGGTCCCGAACTGTGCGTCTAAGGTCGATGGTAACAGGAGACAGGGGACACGATGTTTACCCAGGTTCGGGCCCTCTCTATGGAGGTAATACCCTACTTCCTGCTTGATTGATCTTGATGAATATGAGTATTACAAGAGTTGATCTACCACGAGATCGTAATGGCTAAAACCCTAGAAGTCTAGCCTATATGATTATGACTATGATTCTCATTGCCTCTACGGACTAACCCCTCCGGTTTATATAGACACCGGAGGGAACTAGGGCTGTACAAGGTCGGTTACAGAGAAAGGAATCTTCACATCCGAGCGCCAAGCTTGCCTTCCACGCCAAGGAGATTCCCATCCGGACACGGGAGAAAGTCTTCAGTCTTGTATCTTCACAGCCCATTAGTCCGGCCCACACCAACAGGCCGGACGCCCAAGGACCCCTTAATCCAGGACTCCCTCACCCGCGTGCTGCATGGCCCGCATGTCGGTGAACAAAAGTAAAACGACATTCAGAAGAGGGAGACGTTTCGATGACCTCGGAGGAGCCAAAAGCGGTAGTGTATCCACTGTACTAGTAGTAATTGTTTTTCTGGGTAGCTGTAGAGTGTCTCCACTGTACTAGTAGTAATTGTTTCTCTACGCCCAAGACAAAACAGCCCACCCACCCTAGTAAATAATAAAATCAATTCAAAAACCTAGCACACCGCCCCTCAAAAAAACCTGGGTGCTCTTCTTCCTCCTCACTCGCACCCACCTCACGTCAGCACGCTCCACTCGTACCCCCAAATTCATAAGAAAGGCTCCATGACCGTGACAGATTTGGATTCTGACATTTGGGACCCACGAGGAAAAAGCCTATCCAAGGTGGTGTCGACTTACTAGCTAGTCAACAAACGATTCTGCCTACCAGCCGTTGGATTGACATCCACCATCTGTCGTGTATCTTCTATCTCTTATCTTCTTCCTCCAGCCGACCAAACCAAACCACCCCGTCGGTTGCGCCTGCTCCCGCCTCCCACGGGTGGCTGCGCCTCCGCCGCCCTACTGTACCCTCCAACGTTGGCAAGTCCCTCCCTCTATTCCCCCACACGTCCTGTTATTCTCCGGTGACGTCAGCCTCAACACGCACCCGCACCCGAACCAGTCAACCCTCTTACTCCCCTCCGCATGCGACTGGACCGGCGCATCTTCCACGGCTCCTATTCGTTCCGTCTGAGGCCTCGCCGTCGTCCTCCGCCCTAGTTCGCTCTCCGTGCTCGGTGCGCCGCCCTCTTGCATTGTCAACGTCGTCAACAACCGAGAGGAACAAGGAGATGACTATACGTGGAAAGGATGACAGTAGGGACCCACCAGCGTCATGGCAGTATGCAAGCAAGTGCCTCGTTATTACAAGCCCAAAAAATGGTTCCTCCTAATGGTTGGACATCTGGGGCTCACGCCATTGTCAACGTTGTCAATAAACGAGAGAATTACATAACGAGCGGCTGGCACGAGGGACCCAGCAGGTCGCGCAGTTGTTATTTACTTTTTTTTGAGGAACAAGCAGTTGTTATTTATACTAGTTTTAACGATGGATCAGGGTAACAACGGGGCTGTGCGGGGCTGTGGCCCGTATAGCCAGGGTTTTATTTATGTTTACCACATCATGTGCCCAGTTGTGTTTTTTTCTTGTTGAAAATGGCTAGCCCAGTTCTACTTTTTTTAAAGAAATACCCAAACAAGGCCTACTTGCTTTGTCAACCCTGCTGTGCTGCAAATCCTTCGAGACGAGGAGAGTGTCATTTGGCTTGCCTAGAAAATGGGCTATCGGTAATGAGAAATGGGCTGTACATTTTTAAAACACATCAAACCGGGAATTAGTTTCAATTTTTTTTCATTACAAGATTTTAAATTCCATTGATTTTTATGCATGGACAATTATTTGGATTATATATTTATATAAATTATTTTTCAAATTAGTTTGAATGTGACTCGAAATTTTGGGATTAAAAACAGTTGACCGAACCGAAATATGCAAAATTTCGTATATTTTTTAACCGTGGCTACAATATGGGTTGTAATGCTAACAAAAAGAAGATGGGCTCCAAAAAAATCCTTAAGAATTAGCAAATGGGTTGTAAATTATTAGAAATAATGGCAGATGTGCTGTATGCTGTTTTCCACACATTTGAGGCTAACTTGTGCACCTACTATAGGTTGACGCGTACACTTTCCTAAAAAAAGGTCGCACAACGTCGTGTCAACTTAGTCAACACACGAGAGTAGTGACTGTTAGATGTCCATCGAACGGCCGTCGTGCTTCTTCAATCTCCGCTCTTCCTGCTCCAGCAGCTCAAACAAGCGCCGGCGGGACTGCCTGCTTCCTCCTCCCGCGGCCGACTGTGCTGCCGCGCAGGCCTCATCGCCCCACCGTACTCCCATCACTAGCCTAGCCATCCCTCTATGCACCCACACCTGTTGTTATTCTCCGGCGACGACAGACGAACCAGTAAACCCTTGTACTCCCCTCCGTGTGGGAAACAACTGCCGAGTCTTCCCTGGCTCCGTGTCGTTCCCTCCCTAGGCCTCACCGTTGTCCACCGCCCTGGTGCTCTCAGCGCGGCGTGGTCAACGTGGTCAACAAACGACATCTATCGGAACACTACTACAGGATGCTGCTAACGCGACACTACGTTCAGAGACCCTTCGACGAAACTGTGTGCGATGCCATAATCGCAAGCGGTGGTGTAAAAAACCCGTCAAAAAAGTTGCAAAACGTTTGCGATGGAGGATGCATCAAACACGGTTCAGATTTTAGTTGCGTGTGCGATGCAGGGCATACAGTTCAGCTCAGTTAACTATTTGCGATGAGGAGGAACAAAAGAAACTGGCAGCTAGATGAAGGTGTGTGCGATGTACAACATATGGTTCACTCGGATGAACTGTTTGTGATTGGGCAACACAAAAGAAATGGTCAGCCAGATCAAAGGTGTGTGCGATATATGTCTT
This sequence comes from Triticum aestivum, assembly GCF_018294505.1. Taxonomy (NCBI): domain Eukaryota; kingdom Viridiplantae; phylum Streptophyta; class Magnoliopsida; order Poales; family Poaceae; genus Triticum; species Triticum aestivum. The sequence continues at coordinate 515,213,894 of NC_057802.1, read as the reverse complement.
GCCGTTCACTCGGATGAACTGTTTGCGTTGAGACATGAGAACAGAAACTGTTCAAATGAACAAGATGTGTGTGATACGACGCAAACAGATCTGTAATTGGAAACGTGTGCGAAGACCGATGACAACACAGACGATTACTGCTAACAAGCCGTGTGTGTTGTGAGCAGACGATTGCTGGTATACAATTGTGAGTGATTGATGAAAACATCACCGACGGGTTCCATTGTTTAGTCCGTGTGTGATGTGATTTTCTTTGTCCGTACAACATCTATGCTCTGTCTACAGAGCATCAACATATATACTTAAAAAGACAACATTGCATAACCAAATTAAGCATATAATTACACAAGTGACTACACACATAACATTTCCACACACCAAAGTAAGCAATTACATGCATACTAAAGTAGGAGAAACGAGGATCTAATCATCTACTTATTGTTGCGATGACGCTTGCCATTGCTCTGCTTCCAGCTGGATCCCTGGCCATTTTGGGGAAGGAGGCACTTCCTCATGTCAACGATCCGCCTGTACATGTCGTAGCTCGTGTACGCCTCCTTGACCGCGTACACGACGTGAGCTTTGTCGAGTTACTCCATCCAGGACGAGTGCCAGGCACGCTTCTCCTTGTTGCACGAATCCTTCATGTCTCTATAGTAGGGGTCAATGATGGCCTCGGCGAGGTGAACCAGTGAGTCCTTCTCATGCTCCTTGCTGCCCCAGATCTTGTATTGGCCCTGGATGTCGACAAGATTCTAGCAGGCGATGCCCAAACTCTTGAGTGCCTTTACATCATTGGTGATGTCCACCGTAGCGAACATGTAGTGGGGGCTGTTGACAAACCTGGCGAAACGTTCGCAAGGCCTTGTGGCCAGGCAGTAGTGGTAGATGAGGACGTGGTGGCGCACGCTCATCTGGGCGACGGCGACCTTGGGATGAGAACTGGCACGAGCGCGGGTGTACTCGAGGTCGAACCGGACCACCTTGTACTTCTCCTCGGCAAGCAACAGCTCCATGATGTGGATGGAGTCCTCCACCCAGACCGGGTCGTTGGTGTACACCACCGAGAGGTCCATGAACCTTCTGTGGGTGTCCACCACGGCATGCATATGATGAACTGCTGCTCGTCGTCGGCAGCCGCTCGGAGCGCCATTGGAGCCGCGCAGGATACCCTCTAAGAATTTCTGGTGGTGGGTGTGCTTCTTGCAATGGTGGGGCACGATCGAAAGGTTGAAGAGACACAAGGGTAGGTTAAATGGCCGCTGTAATAAATGGGGGCTGGCTGGCCTATAATCGTCATGTCTTGTCACGACGTTCATAGCAGAGGATTCTAGAATCCAGTGCACGCTTGACAACACCGCACCGCACGCGTGGGCTCAAAGAGGCGCCAAATGTATCATCGGTGAGCCTGTTCCCGCGCTATCGCGCTGTTTACCGCGCAAGCTTCCCGCCCGGCTAGTTTGGCCACACGTCGGCTAGAAGAGGGACAAATCATGGGCGTTTATTGGCGAAAAGCTTTGTAAAAATGAAGTGTGTGGAATGACTTCGGTCATAAGTTTACCCTTGGGTGATCAGGTCAAAGTTACACAGAAGGGTGATGATGGACACTCGAGTGCGATAATTAATTTTGTGCTCTATAGTGCACACGGTGGAAGAAACCAACTGTGTGCAATAATGTCGAAGATCGCAGTCGAGTTAGCTATACAGATCATGTGCTGTGAGATCGACAAGGTAAACTGATTCGAGAATGGTTAATAAAATCTAAGACCATTGCATATTAAGGTCAAAATAGTGCTAGCAATATACGAATCTCATATGATGCCATTTCAACGATTGTACCACAAAAGCTCGAAATGTTACAAGGTTCAAATTCCAGAGTTATATGGCTCAAATTCAAAGATTACAAGGTTCAAACTAATATTAGAAATGAAATTCAGCTCATCAGCCACAAATGCTCGCGCTGATCCGTTGAACATGGATATCAGAGAGGTTCAAACTAATATCACCACTTCTAAGTCTGGTTTCGAAACCTCACAATTTCTTCAAAGGGGTCAACCACTGAGAAGTCATGTATGGGGTTGACACAATGACTTCCAATTACTCTGTCATATGAAGTTCCAAAATGAAATTCAGCATTTTTGGAGCCTACTCCATTCTGCCGCACGCGTCGGCGCTGATCAACAAACCATTCATTTTTGCGAAATAAATGTAGGGGAAACCTCATTTCCTTCAGCACCCTTGCTCTGAGAACAAAGAACCTAGCGAATATAATCTCCGGTAAGGTCCCTCAGTAGTTCTTCAAAGTAATTTCTGAGAGATGCAGATCTAGGCATTCGACGTGATTGTTATATTCTATCACATTATCCACCACTGGGCCTAATCTTATCTGCAAAAGAAGAGAACGTGTTAGTGCCTACATGCAGTTTTGAACATTACGACAGGCCTATTTGGTTTGCAGGATTTGTAAAGTGCACTAACATGCCATCTTCGATCTGACATGTTTAACATGGGCATTTGATTACATTCTAGAAAAATGTAGCCTTCTTCACAAGAGGTTGGAGTGGATGAAAAGTTCCCTAACAAAACTAGTACGGATGAATCCAAAGGAGAAATGCTTATTGATTGTAACCATATGGATCAAGCAACCAATATGGGGGGGGCATGTATGTACTAAAATCCTCCAAAAGAACATTCAGAAATCATAGTACATTGTCATTGTAAACTTGGAAAAAGGTGTCACAAATTGAACTCCCTTATGGTTAACATTTAACAGGAAAGGAACATCACCTCGATATATAGCTTCTCCAGGCATGGAAAGCATCTTAGGAAACTGATGACTTGCTCCAGGTCGGGGCCGATAGATTTTAGTGCCAAGACCTTCACTGTGTGCAGTTTCGGGGTCAAGCTTGCGGAATCATTTTCTGAATGATAGACGAACAAGCATCTTCAAAATTAAAATAATGTTAATTTGTAGAAGGAGAGGTAGAAGGCGGATGTTGTACCTGAACGGGTGTGGATCCAATAACAAGTTCGGAGTATTTGTCAGACGAGTAGCCCACCACTGTCAATTTCGGCGCAGAAATGACATTGATTCTTGTTGGACCTTCTTGATCAACTACAAGTAATCTCTCAGGTGCAGGTGTGTCCTCAGTGACCATACCATGGTACACATCTTGTGATGTCTTCCTGCCACACCAGCAACACACATAAACAGTCCGGAGAGTCATGGAGGTGATGTGGAAGGCACTCAACCCATTGATCGCCTGAAGCCAAGGTACTCGAGTCCAGTACAGCCACGGAGCAGGCGCTCCATGTTACCCTTTGAGAGGCAGACGGCGACGAGCTCGAGGTGCTTCAGTCGTGGTAGAATAAGAGCGGGCGCATCATTAAGGGGCGGGAAATGGCAGTTCCTGAACTTGGCGACGCGTAGCGTGGGCGCGAGGCGGATTGCGGACGTTGGTAGCGACCGCATATGCCCATCATAAAAAATGAGCTCCTCGAGCTGATCTAGGGCGGGGATCGGAACCAGTCATCAAGCTTGGCTCGGTCCTTGCCGTTGGAACGGAACTTGCCCATTCTAAGGCCTTTGGTTGGGCCAAGGTGACTGCCGAGGATCTTGGAGAACGCATCCAAGCTTTTACAATAGCCATGCCAGAGCTCGTGGGTGTCGATGAGGTCGAGAGGGATGGAGTGCCATAGGGGGCGCCACCGCCGGGAAAGGACGGTTGTCCGTGCCCCATATTTGATTGGGAAGAGGGAGATGATGACTATCAACATATCATCGGGGAGGCTGCTGATGAAGTCTAGGCCTGCTGGAGTCACTTGTGGTTCTAGCTCGCCCCGCCTCCGCTTGTTGGCAGCCCCGTTCTCCACCTTTGGAGTCTCCTTGTCAGCGGCGCATTCTAATAGAAATGGGAGTACAGGGAATATTTAGTTAAAACATGGCAATAGAAAAGTGTATTGGTAACTAGAAGTTATTAGTTAGGAATATAGTAAGAAAAGGGAATAACAATTGGTTGCTTAAATACTACATAATTCATTTGACATTGCTGGGTAAGTCAACATATGCAGATAGTTGAAAAGAAAACTTACTTCGAACAAAGTCTGGACGGATGATTTTGTCGGTGAAGTTAGCATATATCTCATGACCAGGCCCTTTTATGTGCAGTGCAATTTTAGTGCCAGCTTTCAGTACATAAAACTTTGCAATTTATTTCCAAAAGCCAGTGCCAAAATAGGAGTCACCACGTTCATCAAGTCTTACAGTAGCAATGATTGTAAATCCATGGTTTGTGTGCAGTATGACATCCGTGGAGCCTTGATCTATGTAAAGGGAAAAATTGTGCACTACATAATCTGTTGCATAGCAAGGGATGTTCTGCAGAAAATGGTAGGATTGTTAAAGAAAATATGGTAACATGCAAATATGGGCCCAAATTGAAAGAACTGTACAACAGTTGAAATCGAAGGACAAAAATCTATAATTAAACAGATAGGGTAAACCTGATGTCATGGAAATATGAGAGTAATGGAAAGAACAATACATCATTAATTTGCCTAATATAGAAAGAAGAGGGGAAAACCCTTTGACGTATATGGTGCATGTGGCACCTTTTATGCAAATGTAGCAATATTTAGAATATGTTCAGGAAAGTAGGCCATGCCAACCGATTTAGGGTGAGATTGAACATACCGCGCGCATCCTCAAGTTATCTGGTATGGTGAGATGGAATCTCTAGCGGAGGTCGCAAAGTCCTGAAGTGTCGGCGCACTGTACATTCTATGAATGAAAGAAAACCCTAAAATCAGCTCGAATAAAAATGAATTCACGGCGATTTCCGCCGGGTGATTAAAGAAGGCAGATGAACTGGGATAAGAGATGAGATAATATCTCATTAAATTAGTTACCTTGTCGTCCATGAGAAAGAACCCTCAGTACGGCAGATTCCCCAACCGAGGGGAGCTTGGTCGACCTCGAGCAGCATCGAGAAAGTCGATGGCGATAGGCGGCGGCAAGCGGAAGTGGCAAAATGCGGTGGGCTTTGCCGGCAGCGTGGCGGCGGCGGCAAGCGTCGAGCTAAGTGTTTACCGCCGCGATAGGCGGTGCCATGGCATAGACGCGGAGGAGCTTGTGCAGGTGTGAATGGGGACCGTACCGGAGGGGTGGCGGGCAGGGTGAGGATTTTGTGACGTGGGGATGGTGAGGGTTTTCTTTTTTCTTTTTTGAATTGGGTGGTGAGGGTTTTCTATCCCACAAAGAATTTTGGGGGCGACGATTTGCTAGAGCGAACCGTGTGTGATTGACGCAACATGCAAAATGAAAGTCATTGCACACGGTTCCAAGTTTGGGAACCGTGTGTGATTGACGTACTACCTCCGTCCTGGTTTATTGGTCCCCCTTTGAATTTTTTACCAAATTTTGACCAAATATTTAACATACCCAGACATAGATAATAAGCGTACGCGTACATAAGCATAGTTCAACCATAAGTACATAGTTCAACCATCATTAAGCATACTCAAGCGTACATAGTTTGATCCATCCCACATCTCATCTCACATGCCGCCACGATCCTGAAGCTTCTCCTGGTACTCGGCGTACGCGTCGTGCACCACCCTGCGAGAATACTTCTGCTTGAAGGAGCCAACGGCCGGTCCTCTTGCATGCGCCAGAACACTTAGATACGCGTCATGAAGCTTGTGGTTGCAAAATGGGCATCCATAGCCATCGTTCCAGGTCCTAATACGCATGTTATGCATTCCCGCATAAAGCTCCCTCAGGATTCGCCTCTTGTACCTCCTCTGGGCATCTTCATCCTCGCTGTCCACATCGTCAGACAGCACCTATACAAATAGTAAAACAAATTCGGCATCAAATCACTGATTACATGCCGTGAAGTAGGATTAGGAATTTATGGCTATTTATTTATACATATCCAAAGATTATGACTCGATTTTTAAGCACAGTCATCTATCAACAGACCAATCTTGAAGAAAATAATGGCACAAACATATGTAGGTCATTCAAAATCCATTGTCAAGTCCTGGCTAGGATTTATTAGCACGAACACTAACCCTAGACAGATTACTAGCAGAAATCATTTGCACAGATGAAACAACTAATCACTTATCACCTGTACCATTCAAACAATCAATACACTACACGGATCTAAGAAACTTACTCAGATTTCATGGATTGGGAGAATATAACCACATGATTTCTATTCCAAAAAGGGGGAGGAAGGAGTAACCAGAGAAACCCTATGATCTATTTGACACATAAATGGGTATAGATGACTAACCAGCTGTCCGCGGTCGTCGGAGTCATCGCCGGAGTGGTCGTCGGAGTCGTCGACGAAGTGGTCGTCGAAGTCGGTGTGGAACTCCGCCTCTGTCTGTGGAAGCTCGACGCCGTCGACGACGTCAGGGTGCAGCGATAACTCGCCGGCGGTGACGGCAACCTCTATCTCCATCTCCATGCCGTGCTCCGGTGCTTTAGAAGCCCCGACGTCGCCACTCCCTCCGATGGGGCGCTTCGGCGGCATCCTCATACACTGATGGCTTTGAGGACTGAGAGTGGCGTCGAGGATGCAAGCGGAGAGAGAGGATTGTGTGTGTGTGTGTGTGTGTGTGGCAAGGATGGGGGGTGCGGCCGCTCGGGCGCACCATTATGGAGTAGTGGGAGTTGTGGGAGAGAGGCAGGCGACGGTCAAACCGATGGCTCGCCTCCCGGTGAGTCTGCGCACCGGATTGCTGGCATGCCTACCAAAGTTTCACACAGCTACTCGCACGCCTCCCGATGACACCGTGCAGCGAGCACGCCTCCGTCAATTCACACACCTGCACGCACGCCTCCCCGTCTGCCTGCATGGTGGAATGCTCGCATGGATCCCGTCAACTCACGCCTGCTCGGACGGCATCCGGGTCGTGCGGCGGCACGTATATTGATTTTTCTATTTGGATGATTAATGCTGCCGCTTTATTGCTTAACCGAAGCATGGCATGTATCCATTGTTGCTCTAACGCTCATGGTTGGAATAAATAATCCGTTTGGGATATTGGTTCCCAATTATTAATAATCTCCCGTCTGTAGTTAGATAAAGATTACATCAAAACTGGTCTCAAATTTGACAAAAAAAGTACAATGCCACTTTGTATTGGTGTCCATATGAAAACACGATAAGTTTCATGAACTTCAAATAAGTTTTGTATGTACTAGAATGTAAAAATCAAGATTCTCAATGTTTGAAATTTGTTGCACGGGGAGTAAACATGCACCTAGTGAGACACATGTGTTTTTGCAATCCATTTAGGTGCACTGTCACGTGTGCATGTAGCTCAAATTTTATTTTTGCACATTATAGCCGTAGAAAATCAATCAATTAATGTACTAAAAAGTCTTAATGATCTCTGTGATTTTTTTGAAATTAAAACGTCCCTCCTTTGGTAACATATATGTTCACCGCGGGATAATTAATTTAACATGCATCGTAGTTGCGGTGGATTCGCGGTGTGTGTGTGGGTGTGTGCGTCTGGGGGTGGCCGGTGGCTCGCAGTACACTTCGAGTTGTGAGCCACCGTGTGGGTTGGCCGTTTTGTTAGGCAGGCCGGTGCCACATCAGAGTCATGAAATCATTATTTAAAACATTACACAACCCTTTCATACATACATGTTTTGGCCACATGCAGTCGATGGTTGTCCTACACGACACTCGATACTCGCGTGTGACGTTTTCTGTGGGCCCACGAGGTCGTCGTCCATCACTTTGACGAACAGCCGGCACTGAGGTTAATTTGAGCAGCAAGGTAGAATCTTTTTTGTTTGTGTTATGGTGGTATATAGTACGCGTCGAAGAGGTGGGAGGGGACTAGCATATATACTATACGTACGCGTCCATGAACAAGTACACCTCACTCAGTGTCGGGACTTTTTGGTTTCCGAGGCACGTGCCACATCAAAATTGTGAAATTGGCTATTCAAACATCACACAACTCCTTTTTGGGCCACATGCATATCCTAGCTAGGACACTCACGTGTGACGCTTCCATCTGTGGGCCCATGAGTCCATCGTCGATGCATGCATGCATCACTTACCTACATCGGGAGAGGTTAATTAATTTCACCATCGATGAGGATTCTTTTGGGTTGTACATATATTACGGCAGGAGCATATAGTATGCAGTGAAGAGGGGGGAAGGGGACCATCATATGTAGTATGCTTGATGAACCTCGCTCTGTGTGGGTGCATGGTTTACGGTTTTTGAGGCATGTGGCACATCAAAGTTGTGCATTTTGGGTATTCAACATATATATGTTTGGCCCACAAGGAAAGCGGTGGTGGTTGTCCTCTCGCACCCACTTAAGCGGTTATCAGCGATATCGGTGCTTTCCATCTGTGGGCCCGCTTGGTCCATCACTACTTTTTGCCTGACAACAAGAGAGGTTAATTTGAATTAGGAGGGGATTATTATTTTTGCTCTGGGATGACATGCATGATACAGTTTGAGCACACACACATGCATTTGTACGCATGAATCCCTCCCATCGAGTCGAAGTGGCTAGTACAACGACACATGATGAACCGATCTCGCTCTGTGTGGGGAGCTAGTGTACGATTTTTGACGCACGCGCCACATCAATGTTGTGTGTTCAAAAATGCACGCACGCATCACCTCCATACATATGCATGTCGTGGTTGCCTTCGACGGGTACATTCCCTTGCGTGGTTATCGGCGACAAGCCTATATATTCGTGGGCCCGCGTGGACATCCATGCTCACCTTGACCAACAACAAGATAGGTTACCATGGTGGATTCTTCATTTGGTTCGTGTTATCGTAGTATAGGTCATGGTGAGATTCAGACCTTAAGTTTGAGCGCATATACTATGCACGCATGCATGCATGAATCCCCGTCGTTGGCTTGAAGTGTGGTGTAACATACATATGCATCGTTAACCTAACCCTCACTCAGTGTGGTGATTTCTAGGTCGAAATCACGGTGCCACATCAAAGTTGTTCCATTGTTACTCAAAAACACACCTCTCCTACATATGGTCGGGCCACACGCATGCAGTGGTTGTCTTCAGGGACTAGCTACTTGCGTGATTATTGGCGAGCTAGCCCATCTCCGGGGTCACATGGACGGCCATCACTTTGACCAAAAACAAGAGAGAGGTTGTACGACCAAGGTGGATTATTCTCGGTTCGTTTTACGATCCATCTTGGTGAGATATGCCTCTCTGGCCTGCCGACT
>NC_057802.1:515202776-515203475 GCF_018294505.1 Triticum aestivum | reverse complement strand
TAGCTACTTCACACTTTGCTAGGTGAACCTCGGTTGGGGGGGGGAGGGGGCATGCATTCATAGCTTAGGATTTCCTTCGTGCCGACACGAGGGGGGGGGTGTGGGGCAAGCAATACCACGCGCTTTGCGAGAGAGGTGCCACACCGAAGTTGCATTTGGTATTTGAAAATCAAACCACCCTTTTGATACATAAATTTGGTCCACATGCAAGTGTGTTCATGTTCTGACCCTCTCCCACATCATTTTTCGCCAAATTTATGAACATTAGACAAGTCAGATGACGCAACAGACACGGTTCACTCAAACTAACCGTGTGCCATGCCGGTGCCCCTGTCACGCACACATCTGCATAGTACATTGGGCTCCACGAGGCTCCCCCTATCAAAAATATCTGCCCGCCTCGAGGGTTTTTCTGTTTCATAACACACGGTTGTTATCTCCGGGCCATGTGCGATGTTTCTTGTTCCCAATCCCGCCTGCATGCCTAGAAAATATCTACCCGCCTCGTGGGTTTTTCTGTTTCATAACACACGGTTGTTATCTCCGGACCATGTGCGATGTTTCTTGTTCCCAATCCCGCCTGCCTGCCTAGAAAATATCTACCCGCCTCGAGGGTTTTTCTATTTCATAACACACGGTTGTTATCTCCGGACGGTGTGCGCTGTTTCTTGTTCCCAATCCCACCTGCATCCCTAGAAA
>NC_057802.1:514824647-514833488 GCF_018294505.1 Triticum aestivum | reverse complement strand
TGCTAATTCTTCAAGTTGCTATTTTTGCTAAGTGATTGTGATCGGACCCTTCCCCCTCTATGCTAAACTCAACCCAATCTATTCACAAATTCTTCATGTGTGTTCTATTTGAAACTCGTTCAAAATCTTCACTGTGTCCTTGTCAGCTGAAGAATTTGCGAACGGAACTTTTAACTTATCTTATCCAAATTTTCGGCTTTGCCGCTCAAACCGTTCCGCATCCCACGAAAGACTTATCTATTCACCCATGATCTCACACGATCTCCACTTCTCAGTACGTGGGTGACACATGTCAAGCGAATGAGAAGGGTCAGGGGCACGTTCGTCCAAATTCTTCGGGAAAACCGTTTTTTCACCGTGGCTATAAATACCCCTCCCCTTCCTCACTTCTCCTTTACTCCGCTCGATCTCACTCCAGCTCGAGCTTCTCAAACTCTAGCGCCGCCGCTACTTCATCGTCGCTGGTGAGGAAGAGCTTCACTGCCTCGACCTCGTCGCCGTCGTACTCGCGCCGGCCGCGGATTTGTTCACTCCGCCGCCGCCCTAGCTGTCTTCCTCTGCCGAGTTAGGGCGTGGAAGATCTGCACTGACGAACTTCACATCTCCACTTCCCAGTTTGTCGTGTTCTTCGTCCAGGGTAATTAAAAGTTACTTTTAGTGCCCTCTTTGATTCAAATGATTTCTACAAAATCCTCAAAGGTGTTTATTCTTCAAATTCTTCACACACTAAACACCTCACATGTCATCTGTTCTTGATTCATTTCTCTAAGCTATATTTTTCTTCAAGATTCCTCAATTGTGTGGATTTCTGATCTGTACAACTCTGGAACGTAAGACAAAGAACGCTTAGTGAAATTCTTCAAGACTCATCTGGTCAAATTCTTTAAACTTGTTCTTTTTGAAAAATCTCTGAGAACGCATATGACCTCTCCAAATTCCTCGCAACTATACTCTGTTCACAGGTACTCATGTCCGCTGCTGAATCACTAGGTTCTCATCAACTTAACTCATTTGCAATGTTCCTCGAAGAAAAGTTGCATACATCTTCAGAGAATTCCATTGTTCAAATTCCTCATCTGAAGAAAATGGCTGATGGAAAGAAGCCACAGAAAGGAGGAAAGAGGCCTGAAATCAACACTGCTTTTGAAATCCCTGATGACATATATAAGGATTACTGCACTCCTGATGAGGCCAAGTTTGGTAAGGAGGACAAGAATCAGCGCAAAGTGCGCATCCAAAGGATAGAGAGGAGATGGGCAAGAGAGTGGAGGGAGTACAGGTATGTTACTCCCAAGTACATGAAGAAATTCGCACTCAATCCTCCATGCCCAGGACCTCCATTGGCACCTGGCCAAGAAGCAGATCCCACTAGCCTCAAGTGCGGTGAGGATTATCCTAATGAATGGGCCAAGCGCCAAGCCAAGCTGGCTAGACAAGCCAGAGAAGCAGTGAGGAAATTCAACGAAGACTCTGCTGCTGCTGCTGCCACTGCTGAGGCCTCTGCTAGCAAGCCAAGGAAGGCCATGGCAAAGAAGCCTGCGCATAAGCCAAGTGCTTCACCTTCAATGCCCTCACGGCCAAGTTCCTCAGCAATGCCCTCATGGCCAGATTCCTCAAAGCCCTCATGGCCAAATCCTCAATCTGCTCCTGCTCCTCCAAGGTCCTCAGCTCCTCCGCCAAAGTCTTCGGCTGCTCCAACCAAATCCTCAGCACCTGTGCATCTCGCCACGTGCCAAAGGACCACAGCATATCTATTGCCTCAGGAGCCTCTGCAAGTTCCTCGGCTACTCCAAGTTCCTCAGCTGGCCCCTCAGACCACTGCTGGACGAGGTACTCAACCAAGTCCTCACAAGAAGCAGGCTGCTTTCCAAGTGCCCTCTGATGATGATGAGGCTGATGATGAAGAACTAGCCGAAATCATCAGGGATAGACAAGTCAAGGCCGCTAGAGCCAAAGGAAGCAATGTGCCACTGCTTTTGGATCCGAAGCTGATCCTAGACTACATCAATCTCTGGCACAAGGATCCCAACATACCTTCGCCTGAGATGAACCTCACACCAGGTCAAAGTCATGTTTTGACTGCCTTCATTGAAGAAGAAAAATGGAAATTTGAGAAGGCAAGGCAGCTGAAGAAAGCTCAGTACAAGAAAGAGCGCTTTCTGAAGAAAAACGTTGTCTCTATGACAACTGAAGAACTTGTGAAGATCCAGGCTGAAATCAAAGTCCTCAGCGATGACTTCAATGCTTATTATGCTGATTGGCAAGGAGCCAAGGTCAGGTTTGTAAAACTGACTGAGAAATTCACTTCAAAGGTTGCAGCTCCATCGCAACCATAAATTCCTCAAGCCGAAGCATCTGCTCAACCAACTGAAGAGCACGCCAGCACCGCTGATGAAAATCAGGCTGCTAAAGAAAATGTGAGTTCCATGGCTGATGACTGCATTCCAGCCGCTGAAGAAATTGCCAGGGCATCCACTAGTGGTGCGCCTGAAGAAAATGAAGAAGTCAGGGCAATTGCATCAGTTGTGCCTAAAGAATTTCAACCAAATTCCTCTGCTCCTCCTGCGCCTACCCCAACTCCGATCCTTCCATCTGCATCAGATGTGAAGAAGACCAAGGCTGCAGAGCATGCAGCAGTGAAGAAAAGGAAAGCATCAACTTCATCATATTCTTCAGCTCCGAAGAAGATGAAGCCTTTGACCAGCTCATTTGCAAATCCCATTGATGTTGTTCCTATCTCAACCATGCCATCAAAGGACCTTGTTCCTTTTGATGAAGATTATGTGATTCCAAGTGAATCCGATGAAGACATTCCCTCTGCTGCTTCCTCAGAGCAGATGAATAAATTGAAGCAGACGCAATCCCTTCAACTCCAATTGTCTCCTCGCCCATGCCTCAGTTCACTGCTGAAGAGGCCGGCGTTGAGGAATTGGATGAACACAATTCTGACGTGGAAATTGGGAGTACTACTCCATTGATGAATGATGATTTTTGGGATAGTCAGCATCCCAACTCTCCTCTGTTCACGCCATTGCAACAAATCCCTCAGTCCCCAGCACAAACTGTTCAAATGGGCTCTGAAGAAAATCAACCCACTGCATCTGTTCATGAAGAAATTCCAGCCACTAGTGCTGAAGAAACTGCTGCTGCTGAATCATTGAAGACGAAGACTGCCACTGAAGAGGAACCAGAAATTCCTCAGCCTGAAGAACCTGAGATTGCGATTCCTGAGGTTGTGATGCAACTTACTCACACTCCTCAACCCAAGCCAAAGGGTCCATTCTCAAGGAAGCAAAAATTCAAGACTGATGATTTCTTCGGCGAGCACGTATTCTTCACTGATTACAACCCCTATGACTCTGCTCGCATTAGGAAGAGGCGTTTCTCGACTGCCAGCCAGGCAAATTTTTATTCCTCAGTGTTGTTCAACAAAGACAAAGTCTTCGATCATGAGCACATTCCTCACGTGGATATGGAATCTCTGCCGTGCTTCATGCCAGTCCTTAGTGTTCTTCACGACGCTGGACTGTTAAATTTCTGCACCGACATCTGTGATTGGAATGAAGAACTCATTCTTCAGTTTTACGCAACGTTGCACATCACGAGAGACTCTGAAGATGTGAATTCATGGGTGCTGGACTGGATGACTGAAAACACTCACTACAAGGCACCAGCTTCTGAATTGCTTCATGCTTTACCTCTCAGTCCTCCCCTTGAAGCTGCTCATTGCATGTACCAAGAGCCTGAGCTCACATACCACTATATGCAAGTGCTGATGAAGCCATTAATGCCAGGTCAGGCCCCAAGAACAAAATTTCTCGTGAAGGAATTACTATATGTGCCTCGGACTGTCTATCGCATTCTGACGAAGACATTGAGTCCTATCAAGGACCACAACTCGAATGAAGAAGAAGTCGTTGGCATCATGAAGAATCTGCTTTTCAATATCATGCATGGCGTTCCCGTCAACTTCCATGGTTTCTTCATGAGGACTCTGGCCAATGTCGCAATGTCACCATTTGAGTTGTAGCCTTATGCTCCGTGGATTATGAGATTCATCAGAACAAGGTCTTCACTCAACTACAAAGCTGATACACTGAACCATTGTAGCTACTTGCCCCCGATTGAAGTCCTCAAACGGACATTTTCCTCAGCCGATGACAAGGGCAAGGCCTCTGCTGTTGTTGATGAACGCATTCGTCCACTGGATGGTAAATTTCGCAAAGCTGCATCTTATTCCACCAATGATGACTCTGCCACTCATGACTCTGCCGCCAACGCACCCAAGCAAAATCCTCAAGGCACAGCTCCCAGGGTGATGACTGATCGTGAGCTTCTCCTCAGTCTTCACCAGAAGGTTGATCGCAATCACAAATGGGTCAAGCGTCAGTTTGGTTCAATTCTTCACAACATGACTGCTACCCACAATGCAGTGAAGAAAAACCATTACTACCTTCATGAAACCCTCAACCATACCTGGGCTGTTCTGTCCCACATTTATAGCAAAGAAGATCTGAAAAAATGGGTCTCAAGGAAGATTTTGACTGGTCTGCTCCTCCACCGAAGAAATACAAGAAGGTCAAGGTTCCTTCCTTGGTGGCCAGCTCCTATTCTTCATCGCGCGACACCAACGAGCATGAAGACTTGGACGACACTGCGGCAGGCCCTACATCAACACACGACCCCAACAACGCTGGCGCTCCTTCATCATCTTGACTTTCTTCAGGGGCGTTAGCCCTCATTTTCAACAATTTTGGTCATTCGATGACAAAGGGGGAGAAATTTGAGTTAGTCTTCAAGCGGGTCTATCCTATATGGGCGTTTTTTTCTAAGTTACAACTCTCGTTCTTCTGATGACTTTGCTGGATCGAGTTGTAAACTTAAACTCTATGGTGGCCTGATACTTTTGCTGTGTTTTTCTGCATGCTTATTCCTCGTTAATGTTTATGCACGCGTGCTGAATTACATCAATCACCATATTTCATCATGCATTTCAAATTCTTCATATCATATGTTAAATGCGTGTATGAATTACAAGATATAGGGGGAGATCTCCATGATTCAACTCTTCGAGTGTGCATTGCCTCAAAAGCAAATTCCTCAATATGCACATCTTCAGGGGGAGTTCTTCTATATCTTGCAATCAAATTCATCATTTTCAGTATTTACACTTCATATGTTTATCCCCGTTGAAAACTTAACCTATATTGTCATCAATCACCAAAAAGGGGGAGATTGTAAGTGCATCTAGTGCCCCTTAGTGATTTTGGTGGATTGAAGACTTATAGGTTAAGGGACTAATGTGTTTATGAGTGTACACTAGACTATAAGTCTATGAGGAGTTTGATATTTACAGAGAAAGTCGACCCCTAAAAATGAAGTTCTTCGACTGAAGACTTTCTGAAGACTTTGGAAGTGAAGAAATTGGTGTGACCTTGAAGACTTGGTATTCATTTGAGGAACATGAAGCGTGAAGACTTTTGTTTTCGTAGTTTCATTTTCTCTTTCTTGAGTCATAGGAAACACCGTACTGTTAAAGGGGGTCGAGGAAATACTAAGGAAAAATTTCTATGTGATGCTCAACTTAAAATCCTACATCTACCAATCCCTTCGAGTGAAGCCATTGGAAATCTCATACAGTTCAATCATATTCTTCAGTGATAGAGACGAAGTTCTTTTGGTCTCTAAGGAATTTTTTCTGACTGAGGAGTTAGGAATTCGCCAGTGCGGATTGCCTACACAGTGAGGAACATGATAGCCCTGAGGAATTTGAGCCTCAAATATCCGACCGTTGCTGTGCTACGCGCCAGCTATCCCAAAATATCTACCCACCTAACGGTCATATCATTGAAGGGCATTTATGTGTTATCATGTCGGGCTGCTCCCTAGGATATAAATAGCCACCCCCTACAACCACTAGCTGGTTGGCTGCTCCAAAAGAAACTGACACTTGTCATTTGAGAGCATCCCATCCTCCGAGGACTTTGAGTGAAAATCATCAAGTGAGGAAAACCCAAACCCAAACACCTACAAACCCAAAGTGATTGAGCACCACTGAAGAGATTGATCCTGCATGGATCCGATGCTTGTTACCTTTGAAGACTGTGCTTCTTCGAGACGGTTAGGCGTCATGGTCTAGAGCATCCAAGAGGAATTGTGGATTGCCGAGTGACCGAGTCTGTGAAGGGTTGGAAGTCACCTGAAGACTTACCACGAGTGATTGGGCGAGGTCTGTGTGACCTTAGCTCAAGGAGAATACGGTGAGGACTGTGTGTCCGGGACTGTGTGTCCTCAGGTTTAAATACCTAGCCGCTCCAACCAGACGTACAACTGAGACAGCAGTTGGAACTGGTCTACCAGATCATTGTCTTCACCAAGCTTACTGGTTCTATTTCCTCAAATCTTTCATTTCCTCATAACTATGTTATGCACTTGTTCATATATGTGTTTGAAGACTTTGACTGAAGACTTTCTCAATTTCCTCAGTTCAATTTCTTCAGTCTGTTTGTCTTCATTCCGTGTTATCCTGTGATTACGCTTTCTGTACTCTGTGCTTGTCTTCATTTCATCATGATGACCATGCTTGTGTTCCTACTTTTGAGTACTTATTCCGCTGCTAGTAGTTCTTCGCTAACGAATTTCCTCACCCGCAAATTCCTCAGTGAAGAATTCATAAAAATTGCCTATTCCCCCCTCTAGTCGATATAACGCACTTTCAACGTGAGCCATGACGATCGAGACCAGGCGGGCACCAGCGCGCGCAGCGTCCTTGTTTCCCCTTTGGTGCTAAGGAGACAAGCGCAGGCATGGAGTACCGAGGCATCAAGCAAAGGTTTCCATATTGGTGCAACGAGACCAAGACCAGCAGGACGGCAAGACGGAGGTCACCATGGAGCCCAAGGCGGCGTCACTACCAGAGCCTTTTGCAGGCGAAGACTACTTTTGTCAGGATAAGCTGTACTAGCTGTCCCCTTCCAAATTGGCCGTTGTTGGCTCCCTTCCCGCTCAATATTTGGGGAGAGGACCAGGGCATCTATAAATAGGACTAGCCACCACAGTAGGAGGCATCTGATCTTGAGCCAATCCTTAGCCACACACCGAGCACAAGAACACCTCAACCTTAGGAGGCTGTTCTCCCCCTTGTACTGTTCATCATAAGCCCAAGAGGCAATCCACAACCACCACACTGGAGTAGGGTATTACACCACAATGGTGGCCCGAACCAGTATAAATCTTGTGTCCCTTGTGTTGTGAGTTCGTCGAGTTCGTTCTTGAGATCTTAGCAAACCTAGGGCGTGGTGTCGGTGTCAAAACCGGTGGATCTTGGGTAGGGGATCCCGAACTGTGCATCTAAGGCGGATGGTAATAGGACGCGGGGGACACGATGTTTACCCAGGTTCGGGCCCTCTCGATGGAGGTAATACCCTACTTCCTGCTTGATTGATCTTGATGATATGAGTATTACAAGAGTTGATCTACCACGAGATCGTAGAGGCTAAACCCTAGAAGCTAGCCTATGGTAAGATTGTTGTTCTTGTCCTACGGACTAAACCCTCTGGCTTATATAGACACCGGAGGGGGCTAGGGTTACACAGAGTCGGTTACATGGGAGGAGATCTACATATCCGTATTGCCAAGCTTGCCTTCCACGCCAAGGAGAGTCCCATCCGGACACGGGTCGATGTCTTCAATCTTGTATCTTCATAGTCCAACAGTCCGGCCAAAGGATATAGTCCGGCTGTCCGAGGACCCCCTAATCCAGGACTCCCTCAGTAGCCCCTGAACCAGGCTTCAATGACGATGAGTCCGGCGCGCAGGTTGTCTTCGACATTGCAAGACGGGTTCTTCCTCCGAATACTCCATAGAAGATTTCGAACACAAGGATAGTGTCCAGCACTGCAAAACAAATTCCACATACCACCGTAGAGAGAATAATATTTCCACAAATCTAATCTGCTAACAGTTTTTCATAACGTGACGTAATGCCGTGGTCTGGTCATGACGAACCGTTTTTCCGATCCTGCCACTGCACGTGTTGTGAGGCGGTTTTATTGGCACATCCTGTCGAAGCAGAGATCGTGTCCCTCTTTTCACGGGATTCTCATCAAAACAGGTGTGGGTAACCCAATCGTGCCTGTTGGTATGAATCCTCGATTTTAGGCAAGTTCCAAACGGCCACGCGGAGGACGCTTGATATTCACCCTCTTTATAAAGGGGCCAAGGCCTGTCCTTTTCTTCTCGCACTCAATCGAATCCTTCCCCCACCTCAAGTTCCAACACCCACGGCTCAGGCAAGGCGCTTCGGACCTTCAGTCATGTCCGGATCCAACCTTCAAGGTCGGTGAATGCCCTCCTCTGTCACAGAGGAGGACATCAAGAAGCTAAGAGAAGCTAGGTATCTGACCGCCGAAATCTCGCACAGGCTGCCTGCTTGAGGGCAGGTCATTCCCACTCCCGAACCCGGCGAGAGCGTCGTATTCATCTCCCACTTCCTCCGAGGGCTAGGCTTTAGTCTAGATCCCTTTGTTAGAGGGATCATGTTCTATTATGGGCTTGATTTCCATGATCTGGTCCCGGATTCCATTCTTCACATCTCGTCATTCATCGTCGTGTGTGAAGCCTTCCACCGCATCACCCCACACTTCAGCTTATGGCTCAAGACCTTTAATGTGAAGCCAAAGATGATTAATGGGCGACACGCAGAATGCGGAGGTGCCGTAATAAGCAAAGGCGCCGATGTTCCATGGCCAAAGGGTTCCTTCCCGGAGGTGTCCAGCTTATGGCAACGAGAGTGGTTTTACATCACAGCTCCCCGGGGTACTAAGTGGGTAGCCGCCCCCG
>NC_057802.1:514726534-514824290 GCF_018294505.1 Triticum aestivum | reverse complement strand
GGGACAACAAGGGGCTGGACTGGGGGCCAGTAAATGATGTGCCGACATTGCAGAGTCGCATCCGAGATCTCCTCCAGAGAGATATCAACCTTGTCAAGGTAATGCAAGTCATGCTAGTTCGTCGAGCCCTGCCTTGCAAACGTCGACCTCTCCGTATGTGGGAGTTCAACCCGGAAGGACCGCGAACTATTCAGCACTTCTTCGGCGTGACGCTCGAAGAGATGTACAGATTGTTCTTCGGATCGCAAATAGAGTGTCCGGACACCACCGAGGATGCGGGTCTGAACTACAATCGTCTAGACACTCAAGTAAGTAATTCCGCGGCCGAACACATTGTCTATTAATTTATCACAACATCATTCTGAAAAGTCGCCTTTTGACCAGGACTGGATAAAAAAGGCATAGATGATCAGGTGTCCGGCCCCCCTTCCCGAAGGCTCACCGGATCCTGTACTAGCCAGGATGCTTAAGCTTGTGTCAGGACCATTTTTTCGGGATATTAATTTCCCAGAAAATGGCCTTTGTGCTCACCAGCCCCAGGATTACCGTCAGCTGATGAGGCACCAACTTGATACAAGAATTCCAAGCAAAGTACAAAATAGGTAGTACAAGACCATTGTGGCCTATGAGTACAACACTAGATTTCTAGTGGTTGATGGCGGAAGCGGTTGTCGTTCATCTGCGTCTATGGGACTCCATTTCCCACAAGAACAGCTGACCAGGATAACTCCTATCTTCGCGAGGCTGCTATCATCGTAGCGTAGGTGCCGGGGCTGTCATCGCAACGTTCCTCTCCAAGCAAGAAATCTGGCCAAGACAATAACCAGGGACAAGCCAGTGAGTACTTTGAATGTACTCGCAAACATTATGAACACGGGTATAATATAATAGTGGGTAATCATGCCCCGAAAGATTCTACGACCATAACGTCAGTCACGAAATAAACAAAATTCATGATGCACGCATGCAGGTAGAATGTGAATATGCAATACGGGAGTAGAAATAGAATGCACCGATCGAGTGTCTGAAGCGACGCCTCGAAAGGATAATAAGATTAATCATGCCTCAGTCGGGCGTCTGAGCGATACCACATAAAGGGCTTATGAATAATAAATAAATGACAAACATGCCGCAGTCGGGCGTCTGAGCGACGCCACATAAAGGGCTTATAAAGGATAAATAAATAACAAGCATGCCGTAGTCGGGCGTCTGAGAGACGCCACATAAAGGGCTTATAAAGGATAAATAAATAACAAGCATGCCGCAGTCGGGCGTCTGAGCGACGCAACATAAAGGGCTTATGAAGGATAAATAAATAACAAGTATGCCGCAGTCGGGCGTCTGAGCGACGCCACATAAAGGGCTTATAAAGGATAAACAAATAACAAGCATGCCGCAGTCGGGCGTCTGAGCGACGCCACATAAAGGGCTTATGAAGGATAAATAAATAACAAGTATGCCGCAGTCGGGCGTCTGAGCGACGCCACATAAAGGGCTTATAAATAATAATCACAGTGAGTATCCAGGAGGTAGAACCGTCCCAGGGATACTTAATAATTCAAATAATGTAAATGGTTAGTCCATAATAATAAAAAACATAATCCTCATGTGACATAGGTAAAAATCAATGTTCTAGTATATCTGTTTCTCCATCCGAAGACCGTCACTATGTTCTAGTCTAGTCGTCCTCCATCCGAATACCGTTACTATGATCCAGTCTAGCCGTTTCTCCATCCGAAGACCGTCACTAGACCCATCTCAGACTGAAGTCCTTACTCATGGACATGGCTATCCGAATAGATTTAACCTCTGCAGAGGGTGTACTCTTTACCCACGAGTAACGGATTTATTTAGTCCATCGGGACTAATCCCGCCTACGGTCTTTTAATAGAAAACACGCCTGACCTGCACACACCAGCTTAACCTACTGGTGTCTGGAATCACCCACGACACCTGTCAAGCAAACTCTAAGTGGTGAGGCTACAACCTCGACGTAGCATGGGATCAAATTTATATCGCGCGCTCTAAGGGGTGCCCCCCTCTCGGTCCCAACCGGAAACACCCATGCCCCCGGACCAGGTGGCATGCCTACCGGAGGCCTCCGGTATCTTCCACCATGGCCTCTCTGTACGGTGTGTGCTTTGGTAAGGGGTTGATAACTTACTGAACCGTACCCTACCTGCGGCAGGGACAAGTGGTAGTACAAAACAAGTAGGGGAAGTTACTGAACAAGACTCGACCTACGGCCGACTCAGGAGGTCCAAGTATTCTCCGAATGATTAGCATAACTAATATATTTCCTTTAACAGACATAATCATCGCTCATCAAACCTCATCATGCCATACCGGCCACACTCGTCTCGACGAGGAGCTAGGGACAAGCTCGTGTCTACCCAAGACCACGACTCTCCTGGCTTCCTGCTGGTATGCGTGAAAAGCTCGCGAGGATGATCACTATCACCAGCATATCCATTTCTAACAGTAAAGCATCTCCAATATGCACTCATGCGTGTGACTTTATCGTTACGTAAAAATAACGTATGCTCCAAATCAAGGTGATGTCGTAACCGTATCAAAACACCTCACAAAAATATTATGCCAGAGTTCAGAATGCTTGCCTTCAAGTGTATGCATGTGGGGGTGCACTTTTTGAAGGTTGCCTTTTCTCCAAAATCCTATTTTGAGAAATATTCAAATAACACACATTTCAAAAACAGTACAAAAAGTTGTCCCAAATATTTTTGAAATAAATCTTAAAATAAACTAGATGAAATTTGAGAGAGGTAGGAAAAAGAATCAACTCATTTGGAGTTTTATTTTAAAAGATATAGCCAGTCAAAGATTAGTCAAAGTTCTGTTTTTAATAAAACCAGAAAAGAAAACGTTTCGGGGAAAATACGCTTTCGAAGCAGAGGAGACGTACTCGGGACTTTTGCGCTTTCACTTAACCAGAGTGGACGGGCGCGCGGGTCACTGACAGTGGGTCCAGGGGGCCCACTGGTCAGGTTTGACTAGTCCTTTTCTCCCTCCTCTTCCTCTGCCCGAACGGTGGCGGGACTCCGGCGATCGCCGTCGACGAACGGCGGCTCTTCGAGGGCACCTGAGGGCAGGGATGGACCCGCCAGACCGGGGCGGTCCTCCCGGTGGTCGTTGGGTCGACGGTGGTGGAAGGAGTCGCCGGCGGCGAGCTCCGTGGCGGAGGGGACCTTGGGTGGTTTGGGGTTTTCGAGCTACGGTGGTCCTTGGTCGAGTCTGAGGCGCTGGGCAGCTCCGCAAGAACAAGGGGAAGCGGGTGGTGGTGTTGGATGGGCGGGGGATTGTCTGGTTGTGACGAACGGCACCGGAAGGCAGCGGCGGCCGAACCGGCCGGAGGTGGGGGAGATGGCCTCTTCCGGTCAATCCACGGCTAGGGGAGCACTAGGGGGGGAGGTCTGAGGTCGCCTGAGCGCTCGGAGGGGCTCGGGGCCTCCTTTTATAGGCGTTCGAGGCTGGTCCCGCGGCGGCCGTGGATAAGAACGCCAGCGACCGTCGCTCTGTAGCCGCAGGGCGACGTGGCGGCGACGAGCGCGTGCCGACGGGTTGCGGATAGGCTCGGGCTGTTCCCAGGGGGCAGCTGGCGCGCGCGGGTGGTTTGGGCGGCGCCGTCCACGGCAGAGCCCGCTGCCGACGCCGGTGTGCCGCCAAGGGAGCCGTGACGGCGGCGCTGTAGGGTGCCAGGGAGGCTTGGAGGGTTCTGGTGAGTGGGCGAGGGCAGGGCGTGGCTCTGCAGGCGAGCAAGGGCCAGGGGTGCGACGCGGCGACCCGAGCGCACGCACGTGCAAAACGCGCGCTCTGGCCGCGCCCAGAGCACGCACACCAGGTGTTCGACGAAAAGCCAGCGCGTGCTAGAGAGCTTGGGTGATGCTGGTAGTTAACAGGCCAGGGTTAGGGATAGCTAGGAGGTTAGTGGACATGCTGGATGGGTCAGGGGCTCAAGTCCACAATGCAAACTAGAAAACATGCCCAAACTGTTCCTGCACACAGGGTGTTCGACAGAATGCCATGGGCATCTAGGCAACTCTTGGGGTGGCCAAACTCCCTAGATCCTAGTCTCTTTAGGAGCTAAAGAAGGTGGTAAGGGTAGTTTGGCAAAAACATAAATTTGTTAGTGCAAGTTTTTGAGAAAATCAGTTTTGGGCAGAAACTAAAGGCTATCATTGCATGCACAAAAAATACTCCAATGGGTCCAATCTCCTGGACTTAAGGGTTTGGTAGGGAGAACTATAAGTAGGGAAAAAGCTCATGGGCACTAGAGCAAAATAAAATAGGGTTGCAGTACAAATCACCAAACTGGACCAGAATGAAGATGAGGTTGATTCACTCAAAATTTTCATAGAACATCACTGGGTTTTTGCATGAAGTTGGATTATGAGCATCTACTGACATCTCCAAACACTTGGAAGAATTTTTAGAAGAATATTTAAATAGGGTGTAGTGCAAAAATACCTACTGGACCAGATTTGAAAAGTTGATGTAGAGCTCAAAATCTCCAATGACCAAAAGATATTTTTACATAAAAGTGATGTGGAAACCTCACATGACATCCCCAAATTTTGGTGAAAATTTTAAATGCATTTATCAAAAGGTTGCAGTGCAAAGGGGCTCCAAATTTATGAAAGATCATTTTAAAAGAATAAAGCTCATGAAAAACAA
This sequence comes from Triticum aestivum, assembly GCF_018294505.1. NCBI lineage: Eukaryota > Viridiplantae > Streptophyta > Magnoliopsida > Poales > Poaceae > Triticum > Triticum aestivum. The sequence goes on along the minus strand of NC_057802.1, from coordinate 514,819,598 downwards.
TTATGCAAATAAATCCATTGATAAAGAATTGTTTTTATAAAGAGGGCATACAAGTCCAATAATACTTTTGGAAAGTTTCCACTTGAGGTAAAAACCCACAATATTAAAGAAAAGAGAGGTTCTGAAATCAAGAGATAAATCCAGACAAATGGAAAAGTTTAATCTCTTGGCAAAATTTTAATTAACAAAACAAGGTCAAAATTTTGGGGTGTCACAACACTACCCCCCTTAAGAAAAAATCTCGTCCTGGAGATTTGTTAAAAGCTGTTTTGAACAAACATTGCCTTTACCAAAAAACAGAAATCAACATTCTACTATGCAATAACAATGTAGCTACAGTGAGAGGGCAATAAGTGGTGTAAAACCGCAGTGGGGTATACTGGCGTTGCGCGGAAAAATCCACCGTTGGGGAAAAACGAGATATTTCTACGTGGATACAGTAATTTAGAATAAATTCTAAATTACTAAAATTCGCTGGTCGTACCCGAGAGCACAGTGCTCTCTCTGGCTGACAGGTGGACCCGGGGCCCACTGTCGGCCTCTTCTTCTACCTCTGGCTCTCTCTTCTCTCTCGCGTGCTCTCCCGCGCTTCCTCCACCGGCGACGCCTAGCGTGTAGGGCATCTAGGCCGTACTGCGGTAGTGCGCGGCGTGCTAGCTGCCGGTGCAGCGTGCACTCACCTCGCGGGCCAGTGCACTGTCGGCACTGCTCGCGGACTCGCCTCCGAACACCGGCGATCGAGCGAGGAGTGGCGCTGGTGGACCTCGCCCACCGTACACCGATCTCGAGCTATAAAATGATCGCGGTGCTCCTCTCTTCTTCCTCACACCTGGCCTCGCTTCTGCTTCTTCTTCCTTCTCCTCCATTGCTGTTTGCAGGAGCTCGAGGCTCTAATGGCGGAGGCGATGCCGGATTGGTACGTGGTTCTGGTGTGTGGAGGTTTGGCGACGTTGCTGGGGTTCTCCGTGCTCCTGTGCGCGATGATCTTGGATGATCGTCGTGATGCTGCTGCTCGAGTGTTAGCTCTTCGCGGTGGCGGCGATCATGAGGATTAGGTGCGGCATCGAGTGCTGACTGCTGTCGGTGTGCTGGGGCAACTCGCGCTCGAATGATTACTCACACATCTCTCTTACTGAGACCGTGGTGTCCTCGGGTGTGATCAGTTAGGCGTAAAATGTGTACGAGGATTTGTAATTAGCGCACGAGGTCGAGTGGCTGCGGTTGTGAGTCTGCTGTTATGGTGTTGCGCGAATAAAAATCTATGTCGTGAAGATATATACGCTGCAGCAACTCAGGGAAAGAAATCTTACTTGAATTTTATCGAGGGTGAAAATTAGTTACAAAATTAACAGCAGTAAAACTGCTCACATAATTGAAAACCAAATATTTGGTACGCCGCACAAATTTTTGGATACCACGTACAAGTTACAACACATAGATAAATGCTGGAATAATAAACATAGTGGTGACGTCTACAATAAAAATGGTAAACGGACAGGATCCTGAGAAAACGTCTCTGGTACTGGGGCACACTCCTCTTCTATCGGGGGAAGCGGGTTGACCAGTCGATGAACGCGTCTCTCCTGGTCGGGCCTCAGTGGTCTGCCAATAGCGATCCGAGGATTTAAATCAGCGAGGCTCTGGAGATAACCCATTACCTGCTGAGTCAAACGCTCCTGAGCGATAACGTACTGGGCAAGGTTGGCCAGTACTGGATCTCTCTCAATTCGTCCACCGGGAAAAGATGCTACTTCTTCGGGTGCTGCACGACTCAGAAAATAATAATATCCTCGTTCGCTGGCATAGGGTACCGCGAATCAAAGACGAGCAAGCGCTTCGTACGCAGCAGCCTCTATGGCCATATGCGGAGTCGGCATGGATTTCCCCGCGAAGGAGACTTCCGTTGGATCTTGGTTTGGGTATGCGGGAGGGATGTGCACCACTGCCCAATATTTCGAGGTGGATGGGGTGATCCTCGATTTGAGCAACTCGTACTGGGGTGGATGGGTGGCACTCATGGTACTGCAGGTAAAGTCCCACAATAATTTAACAAAACTGCCCGGGGTTGCGTCTGGAGTTCTCAGATAAATACTGGGGGTGGGCAGGCAAAGAAAAGGCTGAGGGTGTTGTGCGCAAGGCGAGGGGTACTTGGCAAGGTCACGAGGTGGCCTTTTATATAGCATTGGGGCTGGGTTATCTATCGAGGTGAAGGGTAACTGGTTCTGTTCTATGGGTCGGGGTCAATGCCACAGATACTCATATCTCATAAATGTGACGCATACTGTGGGTGTCGTCGGGGTGGTTTTTGGTAGATGCGCCCGAAATTTGAAAATGCAACTATACGCTAACGTACATATGCATGGCTACTATTCCAGAAGCAGGGGCACACAAGCAGACAGTACTTAATAATGATGATGCAGGCTTACACGATTACAAGGCGTAGAAATATTAAGGCTCGTTACTACTCGAGCGACTTAGTCTAATTCGTTAATGTCTAAGTGGGCTGGCCTTGCGGACGTCGAGGCTTCTCCACGGGTTTCACCGTTGGGATTAGCCGGATGAGGTTGAGGGGTTGCAGGGTCGGGGTAGCGATGATGACCATTGCGGGGGTTGTTGGCCACAATCCCGTTGGAGTGCGTTCCCAAAAGGCGACGAAGCACTTCTGGGGACACCAAAGTATTTTGGTCGATGGCTGGGGCAGACCTCAAGGACTCGATCGGGTGTCCGAACAGCACGACTGGGTTGTCGGCTTCGGGCTCCACTTCTCTTCTCGCCGGGGCTCGGCGAACCAGTTCTCCACGAGCTGCGATCAGATCAAGGGTGATTTGATCGAACAGTCCCTCTAGTGCACTTACATAGCGCACCAGATGCAATAGTGCAGGATCCGTCTCGTGATCTCCGTTGGCAACCTGGGGCGGCCTACCATACCCGTCATGACTGGGGTAGTAGTAGAACGAGCGACAGTTAACTCTGGGCGACAAGTGCCGGAGTTGAACTATAGCTTCTCGAGCTGCCAGTTGGATAGCTTGTGGCTCAAAGGAAGTTGTCCTTCCAGTGAACCTGTAGGGGCGTTCTGGCGATAGGCCCCTACCATAGATGTGCACAGTGGCCCAGAACTGACAGCTCTCACCGCTCATGAGTCCTTGGTACACAACATATTCTGGGGGCTCTTCTAATGCATAGGCACGGCGGGTGAGGTTTGCGAGCACGGTCACAAAACCTCCAAGATTGGTTGTTGTGGTTTCATTGTGAACAATGGGGCCAGGCATCGTGGCTTGGTTTGGGGGAAGAGGTTGTGCTGTGTTGACGCTAGCGTGCCCTTTGTCACGACCGGATTTTTGGGATATAAATTCCCAGAAAAACGGCCTGTGCGCTCATCAGCCCCAGGATTACTGTTAGCTGATGAGGTATCAACTTGATACAAGAATTCCAAGCAAGTACAAAAATATGTAGTACAAGACCATTTAGGCCTAGGAGTAAAACATTTGGTTTCTAATGGTTGAGGGCGGAAGCGGTTGGATACATCTGCGTCTATGGAACTCCATTTCCCACAAGAACAGCTGACCAGGATAACTCCTATCTTCGCGAGGCTGCCCATGTCAACACGTAGGTTCCGAGGTTGTCACCGCGATGCTTATCTCCAAGCAAGGAATCTGACCAAGACAATAGCCAGGGACAAGCCAGTGAGTACGTTTGAATGTACTCGCAAACATTAAGAACACGGGTATAATAAATAAAAAACATGCTCTGGATTAATATGTGATCACACGTCTGTCACGAATAGATACGAACACCATGATGCACACATGTGGTTAAAATAATTCAAGGTAAAATATTGGGTGCCAAGCGAGTGTCTGAAAGACTCCTCAAGCGGAAAAATGCAGAATAATAATACAGGTGCCAAACGAGTGTCTGAATGACTCCTCGAGCGGAAAAATGCAGAATAATAATACAGGTGCCAAACGAGTGTCTGAATGACTCCTCGAGCGGAAAAATGCAGAATAATAATACAGGTGCCAAACGAGTGTCTGAATGACTCCTCGAGCGGAAAATGCAGAAATGATAATAATGCCGCAGTCGGGCGTCGGGGCGACACCACATAAAGGGCTTATAAAAGAATAATGAACAACAAGCATGCCGCAGTCGGGCATCTGAGCGACACCACAGAAAGGGCTTATAAGAAAATAATCACAACGAATATCCAGGAGGTAGGACCATCCCAGGGATACTCAATCATATACATAAAATAAAAGGTTAGTCCAGAATAATAAAGATCATAATCCATAGGGGGCCACAATCATAAATAATATCTAGTACAGTCGTTTCTCCATCCGAAAACCGATAATTTAGTCAAGTCGTATCTCCATCCGAATACCGTTACAGAGTTCTAGTCAAATCGTTCTCCATCCGAATACCGTTACAGAGTTCTAGTCAAATCGTTCTCCATCCGAATACCGTTACCAGATTTCTATTCAAACAGTGGTTCTTACTCAAGAACATGACTATCCAACGGGATATATCCTCTGCAGAGGGAGTACCATTTTTCCACGAGTAACGGGATTACTCAGTCCCTCGGGACTAATTCCGTCTACGGTCTTTTGATTGAAAACACGCCTTACCTACACACACCAGTGTCTGGAATCACCCACGACACCTGCCAAGCAAAACTCTAAGTGGGGAGGCTACAACCTCGACGTAGCATGGGATCACAAAATTTATACCGCGCGCAAACTTGGGGAGCAACCCCCCTCGGCTCCAACCGGAAACACCCATGCCCCCGGACCGAATGACAGGCTTTAATCCGTGGCCACGGGACCTTCATCACGGCCTCTCTGTACGGTGTGTGCTTTGGAAAGGGGTTGACAACCTACTGAACCATACCCTGTCCCCTGCAGGGACAAGTGGTGGTACCAACAAAAGGAAGCTATTGATCAAGACTCGGTCTACAACCGACTCAGGTGGTCCAAGTATCCACCAACAATATTACCACTAGTGAAATAAATCACCACTCCTCGAGCCTCACCAAGCTATGCCGGGCATACTCGTCTCGACGAGGGATTAGGGACAAGCTCGTGTCTACCCAAGACCACGACTTGCCCGGCTTCCTACCGGTGTGCAAGATAAGCTCACGAGGATGACCCAAATCACTAGTGTATCCAATGCTGACCACAAAACAACTCCAAAGTGCACTCATGCACGAGACCATATCGATACATAAAGCTATCACATACTCTGAGTGCAAAGGTGTTGTGATCGCATCCAAACACCACAACAAAATATTATGCCAGAGTTCAGAAATGCTTGCCTTCAAGAGTATGCAAAGGATGCACTTATTGGAAGCTTTCCTTTTCCTCCAAAAATCCTATTTTGCAAAATATAGAAATACAAATATTTCAAACAGAGTACCAAAAGTTGTCTCAAATATTTTTGAAATAAATCTTAAAATAAACTAGATGAAATTTGAGAGAGGTAGGAAAAAGAATCAACTCATTTGGAGTTTTATTTTAAAAGTTATAGCCAGTCAAAGTCTGGTCAAACTCTGTTTTTAAATAAAACCAGAAAAGGAAAACGATTCAGCAGAAATACGCTTTCGCAGTAGAGGAGACGAACTTGGGAGTTTGCGCCTTCACTTAAACAGAGAGAGGGCGGCTGCGCGGGTCACTGACACTGGGTCCAGAGGGCCCACTGGTCAGGTTTGACCGTTTCTTCCCTCCTCCTCCCTTCTGCCCGACGGGAGCGGGGCTCCGGCGATCGCCGTCGACGAACGGCAGCGGCTCACGGGCATCCAGGGGCGGGGATGGAACGGCTAGACCGAGGCGGTCCTTTGGGTGGTTGACGGGTTGACGGAGGTGACAGGAATCCCCGGCGGCGAGCTCCGCGGCGGAGGAAAGCTACGGTGGTGAAGTGACTTTAGTGCTCTGGTGATCTCCGATCGAGCTTGGGTAGCTGGGCAGCTTCGCAAGGACCAGAGGGAGCGACTGGTGGTGTTGGATTGGTGGGGGAGGGCTTGGCTGCGACGAACGGCACCGGAGCTTGGCGGCGGCCGAGCTGGCCGGAGTTGGGGAGGACGGTCCTCTCCGGTCAATCTACTGCTAGGGGAGCTCTACGGGGAGGGTCTGATGTCGCGTGAGTGCTCGGAGGGGCTCGGGGACCCTTTATATAGCGTGGCGAGGCTGGCTCCGCGGCGGCAGAAGATAAGATCGCCGGCGACCACTTTCCTGTAGTTGCAGGGTATCGTGGCGGCGACGAACGCGTTCCGACGAGCGGGAGGATAAGCACGGCCTGTGCTCCGGGGCAGCTGTCGTGCGCTGGTGGTTTGGGCGGCGCCGTCCGCGGCGGAATCCGCTGCCGACGCCGGTGTGCCGCCAAGGGCGCGGCCAGCGGCGCAGCAGGGCGTCAGAGATACCGTGGAGCAGGGGGCGGCTAGTGCGTGGTTCAGCGATGCAGAGGGGGCCAGGGTTGGGTCGCGTCGAGTGCGGCAGTGCGGCGTGTCGGCGTAGTGCGCGCGCGTGCAAAACGTGCGCTCTGGGCGCGCCCAGAGCACGCACGGCACCTGCTCGACGAAATGCCAGCGCGCTCTAGAGCTCGAGGGTGGAGCTGGCACTGCACAGGATGGAGGTAGGGGTAGCAAGACACTCAGTGGACAAGGTGGATAGGTCAGGAGTTCAAGTCCATAATGCAAACCAGTGAGCTTGCCAAAAGTGGCTGTGCACACCAGGTGTTCGACAGAATGCCATATGCACTTAGGCAACTCTTGGAGTGGCCAAAGTTTCCAGATCAGGGTCTCTTTAGATGCAGGAGATGGTGGTAAGGTTAGTTTGGCAAAGACAGAAAGTTGATAGTGCAAGTTTTGCAAAACTCCAGTTTTGGGCAGAAAGAAAAAGGGTTTAGAACATGCATTTCAAAACCTCCAATGAGCCCAATCTCCTGGACTTAAGAGTTTGGTAGGGAGGGCTGCAAGTAGGAAAAGGCTTAGGGTTACTGGAGTAAAGAAAGATAAGGTTGCAGTACAAATCATCAAATTGGACCAGAATGTAAAAGAGGCTGATCCACTCAAATTTTTCAAAGAACATCACTGGGTTTTTGCTTGAAGATGAATTGTATACATCCATTGACATCTCCAATCACTTGGAAGAATTTTTAAAGAAATATTTAAATGGGTTGTAGTGCAAAAGTGCCTACTGGACCAGATTGGAAAAGTTGGTGAAGGGCTCAAAATCTCCAATGGCCAGAAGGTATTCTTGCACAAAAGTGATGTGGAACCATCACATGACATCCCCAAATTTTGGTGGAATTTTTAGAAGCATTTATCAAATGGTTGCAGTGCAAAAAGGAGCTCCAAATTTATGAAAGATCATTTTAAAAGAATTAAAACTTATGAAAAATAATTATGCAAATAAATCCACTGATAAAAGATTGATTTTATAAAGAGGGCACACAAGTCAAAAATACACTTTGAAGGTTTTTCCCACAAGAGGTACAAATCCAAAATCACAAAAGTTAAAACTTGACAATTGGAAAAGTTTTATTTCCTGGCAACATTTTAATAAATAAAACAAGGTCAAAATTTTGGGGTGTCACAACACTACCCCCCTTAAGAAAAAATCTCGTCCTCGAGATTTGTTAAAAGTTGTTTTGAACAAGAATTGTTTTGAAATAAAAATTTGTTTTTATCAAAGAAATCCTTCAAATGCACAAATACAAAACGGCTACAGTGAGAGGGTAATAAGTGGTGTAAAACCACAGTGTGGTACACTGGTGTAGTGTGGAAAAAAATCCACGGTTAAGGAAAACGAGACATTTCTACGGGATACAGTAATTTAGAATAAATTCTAAATTACAAAAATACGCTGGTCGCACCCGAGAGAACAGTGCTCTCTCTGGCTGACAGGTGGGCCCAGGGCCCACTGTCGGCCTCTTCTCCTTCCTCTGGCTCTTTCTTCTCTCTCGCGCGCTCTCCCGTGCCTCCTCCACCGGCGATGCCTAGCTCGTAGGGCATCGAGGCCGTACCGTGGTAGTGCGCGGCGTGCTAGCTGCCGGTGCAGCGTGCACTCACCTCGCGGGCCAGGGCGCTATCGGCACTGCTCGCGGACTCGCCTCCGAACACCGGCGGCCGAGCGACGGGTGGCGCTGGTGGATCTCGCCCACCGTACACCGATCTCGGGCTATAAAATGCCCGCGGTGCTCCTCTCTTCTTCCTCACACCCGGCCTCGCTTCCACTCCTCCTTCCTTCTCCTTCATAGCTGCTGGTAGGAGCTCGGGCCGAGGCGCTAATGGCGGAGGCAATGCCGGACTGGTATGTGGTCCTGGTGTGTGGAGGCCTGGCGGTGCTGCTGGGGTTCTCCGTGCTGCTGTGCGCGATGATCCTGGATGATCGTCGTGATGCTGCCGCTCGAGTGTTAGCTCTTCGCGGTGGCGGCGATCATGTGGATTAGACGCGGCATCGGGGCTGACTACTGTCGGAGTGCCGGGACAGCTTGCGCTCGAATGAACACTCACAAGTCTCTCTCACTGAGACTGTGGTGTCCTCGAGTGTGGTTAGATAGGCGCAAAAATGTGCTCGTGGATTTGTAACAGTGCTCGTGGTCGAGTGGTGGCTGCTGAGAGTTTGCTGTAACGATGATGCGCGAATAAAAATCTATGCCGGGAAAAAGCATATATACGCAGCAATAACTCGGGGAAAAGAAATCTCCTCGAAAACATGTTGCGAGAGAAATAATTAAAAAAAAACTAACAGCAGTAACACTGCTCACAAAACAGGAGCTAAAGAAAATCGGATTCGTTTGCACAAGGATTTTTACGAACATGCTGTAACACACAAATACACGTACTGGGACAATAAATACATCGGAGGCGTTTACATGGAAAACGGTAAAAGGACAGGGTCCTGAGAAAATGCCTCTGGCACTGGGGCACACTCCTCTTCTATCGGGGGAAGCGGGTTGACCAGCCGATGAATGCGCCCTTCTTGGTCAGGCCTCAGTGGTCTGCCAATAGCGATCCGAGGATTTAAATCAGCGAGGCTCTGGAGATAGCCCATTACTCGCTGAGTTAAACGCTCCTGGGCAATAACGTACTGGGCAAGGTTGGCCAGTACTGGATCTCTCTCAATGCGCCCACCGGGAAAAGATGCAACTTCTCCGGGTGCTGCACGGCTCGGAAAATAATAGTACCCTCGCTCACTGGCATAGGGCACTGCGAATCAAAGACGAGTGAGCGCCTCGTACGCAGCAGCTTCTATGGCCATCTGCGGAGTCGGCATGGATTTCCCCACGAAGGAGACTTCCGTTGGATCTTGGTTTGGGTAGGCGGGAGGGATGTGCACCACTGCCCAATATTTCGAGGTGGATGGAGTGATACTCGATTTGAGCAACTCGTACTGGGGTGGACGGGTGGCGCTCATAGTACTGCAGGTAAAGTCCCACAATAATTTGACAAAACTGCCGGGGGTTGCGTCTGGGGTTCTCAGATAAATGCTGGGGGTCGACATGGCAAGGAATGGCTGTGGGTGCTGCGCACAAAAGTGAGGGGTGCTCGGTAAGGTCACGAAGTGGCCTTTATATAGCAACGTGGCTGGGATTAATCACCGGGGTGAAGGGTAACTGGCTGCCGATCCTGTACTCGGGTCAAGGCCACAGAGATGCTATCACATAAATGTGACGCATTTCTGTGGGAGCCGACGGGGTTGGTCTAGGTAGCTGCACCCGGAAAAAGCAACTGTATGCCAACGTACACATGCATAGCTACTACTCCAAAAAATAAGAGCGCTCAAACAGACAGCATGCAACAAAAGCGATACAAGGCCACACATTACAAAGCGTAGGAAAACTAAGGCTCGATACAACTTTGAGCGACTTAGTCTACTTCGTTAATGTCTAAGTGGGCTGGCCTTGCGGACGCCGATGCTTCTCCATGGTTCTCACCGTCGGGATTTGCTGGTTGAGGCTAAGGTGCTGCAGGGTCGGGGAAATGGTGATGGCCATTCCGGGGGTTGTTGGCCCAAATCCCGTTGGAATGGGTTTCCAAAAGGCGACGAAGCACTTCTGGGGTCACCAAAGTGCTCTGGTTGAGGGCTGGCGCAGACCTCAAGGGATCGATCGGGTGTCCGAACAGCACGACTGGGTTGTCGGTGTCGGGCTCCGCTTCTCTCCTCGCCGGGGCTCGGCGAACCAGCTCTCCACGAGCTGCGATCAGATCAAGAGTGACCTGGTCGAACAGTTGCTCTAGTGTGCTTACATAGCGCACCAGATGCAATAGCGCAGGATCCGTCTCGTGGTCTCCGTTGGCAACTTGGGGCGGCCTACCATACCCGTCACGACTGGGGTAGTAGTAGAACGAGCGACAGTTAACTCTGGGCGACAGGTGCCGGAGTTGAACTATAGCTTTGCGGGTTGCCAGTTGGATGGCTTATGGCTCAAAGGGAGTTGTCCTTCCAGTGAACCTGTAGGGGCGTTCTGGCGACAGACCCCTACCGTAGATGTGCACAGTGGCCCAGTACTGACGGCTCTCACCGTACATGGGTCCCTGGTACACAACATACTCAGGAGGCTCTTCTAACGCATAGGCACGGCGGGTGAGGTTTGCGAGCACGGTCACAAAACCTCCAAGGTTGGTCGCTGTGGTCTCATTGTGGACAATGGGACCAGGCATTGTGGCTCGGTTTGGAGGAAAGAGGCGGTGTTGTGATTGAGGCTAGCGTGCCCTTTTGATAGGGAAAGGGGACGGAGTCTTCCTCCGCACGCTTGCGATAGAGACAGGTTGGGTGTCGGTCACTAGCGCGTGATCGACGGGCTAGGCGGATAGGTTGGGCACCTTCCGCCGAAAAGGGCGTCGGGTCACTGTTGGGCTACCTTACGCGGGAAGCTTGACCGGGGTTAAGCTAAGGCCTGATGGTTTGGGTTAACCTAGGTTTATTGACCTGGCTAGGATAGGATTAGCCAATGGTCAGCCTGGCTCTGATACCAAGTCTGTCACGACCGGATTTTTGGGATATAAATTCCTAGAAAAACGGCCTGTGCGCTCATCAGCCCCAGGATTACTGTTAGCTGATGAGGTAGCAACTTGATACAAGAATTCCAAGCAAGTACAAAAATATGTAGTACAAGACCATTTAGGCCTAGGAGTACAACATTTGGTTTCTAATGGTTGAGGGCGGAAGCGGTTGGATACATCTGCGTCTATGGAACTCCATTTCCCACAAGAACAGCTGACCAGGATAACTCCTACCTTCGCGAGGCTGCCCATGTCAACACGTAGGTTCCGAGGTTGTCACCGCGATGCTTATCTCCAAGCAAGGAATCTGACCAAGACAATAGCCAGGGACAAGCCAGTGAGTACGTTTGAATGTACTCGCAAACATTAAGAACACGGGTATAATAAATAAAAAACATGCTCTGGATTAATATGTGATCACACGTCTGTCACGAATAGATACGAACACCATGATGCACACATGTGGTTAAAATAATTCAAGGTAAAATACTGGGTGCCAAGCGAGTGTCTGAAAGACTCCTCGAGCGGAAAAATGCAGAATAATAATACAGGTGCCAAACGAGTGTCTGAATGACTCCTCGAGCGGAAAAATGCAGAATAATAATACAGGTGCCAAACGAGTGTCTGAATGACTCCTCGAGCGGAAAAATGCAGAATAATAATACATGTGCCAAACGAGTGTCTGAATGACTCCTCGAGCGGAAAATGCAGAAATGATAATAATGCCGCAGTCGGGCGTCGGGGCGACACCACATAAAGGGCTTATAAAAGAATAATGAACAACAAGCATGCCGCAGTCGGGCGTCTGAGCGACACCACAGAAAGGGCTTATAAGAAAATAATCACAGCGAATATCCAGGAGGTAGGACCATCCCAGGGATACTCAATCATATACATAAAATAAAAGGTTAGTCCAGAATAATAAAGATCATAATCCATAGGGGGCCACAATCATAAATAATATCTAGTACAGTCGTTTCTCCATCCGAAAACCGATAATTTAGTCAAGTCATATCTCCATCCGAATACCGTTACAGAGTTCTAGTCAAATCGTTCTCCATCCGAATACCGTTACAGAGTTCTAGTCAAATCGTTCTCCATCCGAATACCGTTACCAGATTTCTATTCAGACAGTGGTTCTTACTCAAGAACATGACTATCCAACGGGATATATCCTCTGCAGAGGGAGTACCATTTTTCCACGAGTAACGGGATTACTCAGTCCCTCGGGACTAATTCCGTCTACGGTCTTTTGATTGAAAACACGCCTTACCTACACACACCAGCTTAACTCACCAGTGTCTAGAATCACCCACGACACCTGCCAAGCAAAACTCTAAGTGGGGAGGCTACAACCTCGACGTAGCATGGGATCACAAAATTTATACCGCGCGCAAACTGGGGGAGCAACCCCCCTCGGCTCCAACCGGAAACACCCATGCCCCCGGACCGAATGACAGGCTTTAATCCGTGGCCACGGGACCTTCATCACGGCCTCTCTATACGGTGTGTGTGCTTTGGAAAGGGGTTGACAACCTACTGAACCATACCCTGTCCCCTGCAGGGACAAGTGGTGGTACCAACAAAAGGAAGCTATTGATCAAGACTCGGTCTACAACCGACTCAGGTGGTCCAAGTATCCACCAACAATATTACCACTAGTGAAATAAATCACCACTCCTCGAGCCTCACCAAGCTATGCCGGGCATACTCGTCTCGACGAGGGATTAGGGACAAGCTCGTGTCTACCCAAGACCACGACTTGCCCGGCTTCCTACCGGTGTGCAAGATAAGCTCACGAGGATGACCCAAATCACTAGTGTATCCAATGCTGACCACAAAACAACTCCAAAGTGCACTCATGCACGAGACCATATCGATACATAAAGCTATCACATACTCTGAGTGCAAAGGTGTTGTGATCGCATCCAAACACCACAACAAAATATTATGCCAGAGTTCAGAAATGCTTGCCTTCAAGAGTATGCAAAGGATGCACTTATTGGAAGCTTTCCATTTCCTCCAAAAATCCTATTTTGCAAAATATAGAAATACAAATATTTCAAACACAGTACCAAAAGTTGTCTCAAATATTTTTGAAATAAATCTTAAAATAAACTAGATGAAATTTGAGAGAGGTAGGAAAAAGAATCAACTCATTTGGAGTTTTATTTTAAAAGTTATAGCCAGTCAAAGTCTAGTCAAACTCTGTTTTTAAATAAAACCAGAAAAGGAAAACGATTCAGCAGAAATACGCTTTCGCAGTAGAGGAGACGCACTCGGGAGTTTGCGCCTTCACTTAAACAGAGAGAGGGCGGCTGCGCGGGTCACTGACACTGGGTCCAGAGGGCCCACTGGTCAGGTTTGACCGTTTCTTCCCTCCTTCTCCTCCCTTCTGCCTGACGGGAGCGGGGCTCCGGCGATCGCCGTCGACGAACGGCAGCGCCTCACGGGCATCCAGGGGCGGGGATGGAACGGCTAGACCGAGGCGGTCCTTTGGGTGGTTGACGGGTCGACGGAGGTGACAGGAATCCCCGGCGGCGAGCTCCGCGGCGGAGGAAAGCTACGGTGGTGAAGTGACTCTAGTGCTCTGGTGATCTCCGATCGAGCTTGGGTAGCTGGGCAGCTCCGCAAGGACCAGAGGGAGCGACTGGTGGTGTTGGATTGGTGGGGGAGGGCTTGGCTGCGACGAACGGCACCGGAGCTTGGCGGCGGCCGAGCTGGCCGGAGTTGGGGAGGACGGTCCTCTCCGGTCAATCTACTGCTAGGGGAGCTCTACGGGGAGGGTCTGATGTCGCGTGAGTGCTCGGAGGGGCTCGGGGACCCTTTATATAGCGTGGCGAGGCTGGCTCCGCGGTGGCAGAAGATAAGATCGCCGGCGACCACTTTCCTGTAGTTGCAGGGCATCGTGGCGGCGACGAACGCGTTCCGACGAGCGGGAGGATAAGCACGGCCTGTGCTCCGGGGCAGCTGTCGTGCGCTGGTGGTTTGGGCGGCGCCGTCCGCGGCGGAATCCGCTGCCGACGCCGGTGTGCCGCCAAGGGCGCGGCCAGCGGCGCAGCAGGGCGTCAGAGATACCGTGGAGCAGGGGGCGGCTAGTGCGTGGTTCAGCGATGCAGAGGGGGCCAGGGTCGGGTCGCGTCGAGTGCGGCAGTGCAGCGTGTCGGCGTAGTGCGCGCGCGTGCAAAACGTGCGCTCTGGGCGCGCCCAGAGCACGCACGGCACCTGCTCGACGAAATGCCAGCGCGCTCTAGAGCTCGAGGGTGGAGCTGGCACTACACAGGATGGAGGTTGGGGTAGCAAGACACTCAGTGGACAAGGTGGATAGGTCAGGAGTTCAAGTCCACAATGCAAACCAGTGAGCTTGCCAAAAGTGGATGTGCACACCAGGTGTTCGATAGAATGCCATATGCACTTAGGCAACTCTTGGAGTGGCCAAAGTTTCCAGATCAGGGTCTCTTTAGATGCAGGAGATGGTGGTAAGGTTAGTTTGGCAAAGACAGAAAGTTGATAGTGCAAGTTTTGCAAAACTCCAGTTTTGGGCAGAAAGAAAAAGGGTTTAGAACATGCATTTCAAAACCTCCAATGAGCCCAATCTCCTGGACTTAAGAGTTTGGTAGGGAGGGCTGCAAGTAGGAAAAGGCTCAGGGTTACTGGAGTAAAGAAAGATAAGGTTGCCGTACAAATCATCAAATTGGACCAGAATGTAAAAGAGGCTGATCCACTCAAATTTTTCAAAGAACATCACTGGGTTTTTGCTTGAAGATGAATTGTATACATCCATTGACATCTCCAATCACTTGGAAGAATTTTTAAAGAAATATTTAAATGGGTTGTAGTGCAAAAGTGCCTACTGGACCAGATTGGAAAAGTTGGTGAAGGGCTCAAAATCTCCAATGGCCAGAAGGTATTCTTGCACAAAAGTGATGTGGAACCATCACATGACATCCCCAAATTTTGGTGGAATTTTTAGAAGCATTTATCAAATGGTTGCAGTGCAAAAAGGAGCTCCAAATTTATGAAAGATCATTTTAAAAGAATTAAAACTTATGAAAAATAATTATGCAAATAAATCCACTAATAAAGGATTGATTTTATAAAGAGGGCACACAAGTCAAAAATACACTTTGAAGGTTTTTCCCACAAGAGGTACAAATCCAAAATCACAAAAGTTAAAACTTGACAATTGGAAAAGTTTTATTTCCTGGCAACATTTTAATAAATAAAATAAGGTCAAAATTTTGGGGTGTCACACCCTTTTTATAGAAAAAGGGAACGGAGTCTTCCTTCGTACGCTTGCGAATGAGACATGTTATGTGTCGGTCACTGGCGCGGGATCGACAGGCTAGGCTGATAGGTTGGGCACCGACTGCCAAAAGCGTCGGGGTCACTGTGTGGCTATCTTCCACAAGACGCTTGGCCGGGGTTTGGTTAAGGTCTGGTGGGTTGGTTAACCTAGGCTTATTGACCTGGCTAAGATAGGATTAGCCAATGGTCAGCCTGGCTCTGATACCAAGTCTGTCAGGACCGTTTTTTCGGGATATTAATTTCCCAGAAAATGGCCTTTGTGCTCACCAGCCCCAGGATTACCGTCAGCTGACGAGGCACCAACTTGATACAAGAATTCCAAGCAAAGTACAAAATAGGTAGTACAAGACCATTGTGGCCTATGAGTACAACACTAGATTTCTAGTGGTTGATGGCCGAAGCGGTTGTGGTTCATCTGCGTCTATGGGACTCCATTTCGCACAAGAACAGCTGACCAGGATAACTCCTATCTTCGCGAGGCTGCTATCATCGTAGCGTAGGTTCCGGGCTGTCATCGCAACGTTCCTCTCCAAGCAAGAAATCTGGCCAAGACAATAGCCAGGGACAAGCCAGTGAGTACTTTGAATGTACTCGCAAACATTATGAACACGGGTATAATATAATAGTGGGTAATCATGCCCCGAAAGATTCTACGACCATAACATCAGTCACGAAATAAACAAAATTCATGATGCACGCATGTAGGTAAAATGTGAATATGCAATACGGGAGTAGAAATAGAATGCACCGATCGAGTGTCTGAAGCGACGCCTCAAAAGGATAATAAGATAAATCATGCCTCAGTCGGGCGTCTGAGCGATACCACATAAAGGGCTTATGAATAATAAATAAATGACAAACGTGCCGCAGTCGGGCGTCTGAGCGACGCCACATAAAGGGCCTATAAAGGATAAATAAATAACAAGCATGCCGCAGTCGGGCGTCTGAGCGACGCCACATAAAGGGCTTATAAACGATAAATAAATAACAAGCATGCCGCAGTTGGTCGTCTGAGTGACGCCACATAAAGGGCTTATGAAGGATAAATAAATAACAAGCATGCCGCAGTCGGGCGTCTGAGCGACGCCACATAAAGGGCTTATAAAGGATAAATAAATAACAAGCATGCCGCAGTCGGGCGTCTGAGCGACGCCACATAAGGGGCTTATAAAGGATAAATAAATAACAAGCATGCCGCAGTCGGGCGTCTGAGCGACGCCACATAAAGGGCTTATGAAGGATAAATAAATAACAAGTATGTCGCAGTCGGGCGTCTGAGCGACGCCACATAAAGGGCTTATAAATAATAATCACAGTGAGTATCCAGGAGGTAGAACCATCCCAGGGATACTTAATGATTCAAATAATGTAAATGGTTAGTCCATAATAATAAAAAACATAATCCTCATGTGACATAGGTAAAAATCAATGTTCTAGTATATCCGTTTCTCCATCCGAAGACCGTCACTATGTTCTAGTCTAGCCGTCCTCCATCCGAATACCGTTACTATGATCCAGTTTAGCCGTTTCTCCATCCGAAGACCATCACTAGACCCATCTCAGACTGAAGTCCTTACTCATGGACATGGCTATCCGAATAGATTTAACCTCTACAGAGGGTGTACTCTTTACCCACGAGTAACGGATTTATTTAGTCCATCGGGACTAATCCCGCCTACGGTATTTTAATAGAAAACACGCCTGACCTGCACACACCAGCTTAACCTACTGGTGTCTGGAATCACCCACGACACCTGTCAAGCAAACTCTAAGTGGTGAGGCTACAACCTCGACGTAGCATGGGATCAAATTTATATCGCGCGCTCTAAGGGGTGCCCCCCTCTCGGTCCCAACCGGAAACACCCATGCCCCCGGACCAGGTGGCATGCCTACCGGAGGCCTCCGGTATCTTCCACCATGGCCTCTCTGTACGGTGTGTGCTTTGGTAAGGGGTTGACAACTTACTGAACCGTACCCTACCTGCGGCAGGGACAAGTGGTAGTACAAAACAAGTAGGGGAAGTTACTGAACAAGACTCGACCTACGGCCGACTCAGGAGGTCCAAGTATTCTCCGAATGATTAGCATAACTAATATATTTCCTTTAACAGACATAATCACCGCTCATCAAACCTCATCATGCCATACCGGCCACACTCGTCTCAATGAGGAGCTAGGGACAAGCTCGTGTCTACCCAAGACCACGACTCTCCTGGCTTCCTGCCGGTATGCGTGAAAATCTCGCGAGGATGATCACTATCACCAGCATATCCATTTCTAACAGTAAAGCATCTCCAATATGCACTCATGCGTGTGACTTTATCGTTACGTAAAAATAACGTATGCTCCAAATCAAGGTGATGTCGTAACCGTATCAAAACACCTCACAAAAATATTATGCCAGAGTTCAGAATGCTTGCCTTCAAGTGTATGCATGTGGGGGTGCACTTTTTGAAGGTTGCCTTTTCTCCAAAATCCTATTTTGAGAAATATTCAAATAACACACATTTCAAAAACAGTACAAAAAGTTGTCCCAAATATTTTTGAAATAAATCTTAAAATAAACTAGATGAAATTTGAGAGAGGTAGGAAAAAGAATCAACTCATTTGGAGTTTTATTTTAAAAGATATAGCCAGTCAAAGATTAGTCAAAGTTCTATTTTTAATAAAACCAGAAAAGAAAACGTTTCGGGGAAAATACGCTTTCGAAGCAGAGGAGACGTACTCGGGACTTTTGCGCTTTCACTTAACCAGAGTGGACGGGCGCGCGGGTCACTGACAGTGGGTCCAGGGGGCCCACTGGTCAGGTTTGACTAGTCCTTTTCTCCCTCCTCTCCCTTTGCCCGAACGGTGGCGGGACTCCGGCGATCGCCGTCGACGAACGGCGGCTCTTCGAGGGCACCTGAGGGCAGGGATGGACCCGCCAGACCGGGGCGGTCCTCCCGGTGGTCGTTGGGTCGACGGTGGTGGAAGGAGTCACCGGCGGCGAGCTCCGTGGCGGAGGGGACCTCGGGTGGTTTGGGGTTTTCGAGCTACGGTGGTCCTTGGTCGAGTCTGAGGCGCTGGGCAGCTCCGCAAGAACAAGGGGAAGCGGGTGGTGGTGTTGGATGGGCGGGGGATTGTCTGGTTGTGACGAACGGCACCGGAAGGCAGCGGCGGCCGAACCGACCGGAGGTGGGGGAGATGGCCTCTTCCGGTCAATCCACGGCTAGGGGAGCACTAGGGGGGAGGTCTGAGGTCGCCTGAGCGCTCGGAGGGGCTCGGGGCCTCCTTTTATAGGCGTTCGAGGCTGGTCCCGCGGCGGCCGTGGATAAGAACGCCGGCGACCGTCGCTCTGTAGCCGCAGGGCGACGTGGCGGCGACGAGCGCATGCCGACGGGTTGCGGATAGGCTCGGGCTGTTCCCAGGGGGCAGCTGGCGCGCGCGGGTGGTTTGGGCGGCGCCGTCCACGGCAGAGCCCGCTGCCGACGCCGGTGTGCCGCCAAGGGAGCCCTGACGGCGGCGCTGTAGGGTGCCAGGGAGGCTTGGAGGGTTCTGGTGAGTGGGCGAGGGCAGGGCGTGGCTCTGCAGGCGAGCAAGGGCCAGGGGTGCGACGCGGCGACCCGAGCGCACGCACGTGCAAAACGCGCGCTCTGGCCACGCCCAGAGCACGCACACCAGGTGTTCGACGAAAAGCCAGCGCGTGCTAGAGAGCTTGGGTGATGCTGGTAGTTAACAGGCCAGGGTTAGGGATAGCTAGGAGGTTAGTGGACATGCTGGATGGGTCAGGGGCTCAAGTCCACAATGCAAACTAGAAAACATGCCCAAACTGTTCCTGCACACAGGGTGTTCGACAGAATGCCATGGGCATCTAGGCAACTCTTGGGGTGGCCAAACTCCCCAGATCCTAGTCTCTTTAGGAGCTAAAGAAGGTGGTAAGGGTAGTTTGGCAAAAACATAAATTTGTTAGTGCAAGTTTTTGAGAAAATCAGTTTTGGGCAGAAACTAAAGGCTATCATTGCATGCACAAAAAATACTCCAATGGGTCCAATCTCCTGGACTTAAGGGTTTGGTAGGGAGAACTATAAGTAGGGAAAAAGCTCATGGGCACTAGAGCAAAATAAAATAGGGTTGCAGTACAAATCACCAAACTGGACCAGAATGAAGATGAGGTTGATTCACTCAAAATTTTCATAGAACATCACTAGGTTTTTGCATGAAGTTGGATTATGAGCATCTACTGACATCTCCAAACACTTGGAAGAATTTTTAGAAGAATATTTAAATAGGGTGTAGTGCAAAAATACCTACTGGACCAGATTTGAAAAGTTGATGTAGAGCTCAAAATCTCCAATGACCAAAAGATATTTTTACATAAAAGTGATGTGGAAACCTCACATGACATCCCCAAATTTTGGTGAAAATTTTAAATGCATTTATCAAAAGGTTGCAGTGCAAAGGGGCTCCAAATTTATGAAAGATCATTTTAAAAGAATAAAGCTCATGAAAAACAATTATGCAAATAAATCCACTGATAAAGAATTGTTTTTATAAAGAGGGCATACAAGTCCAATAATACTTTTGGAAAGTTTCCACTTGAGGTAAAAACCCACAATATTAAAGAAAAGAGAGGTTCTGAAATCAAGAGATAAATCCAGACAAATGGAAAAGTTTAATCTCCTGGCAAAATTTTAATTAACAAAACAAGGTCAAAATTTTGGGGTGTCACAACACTACCCCCCTTAAGAAAAAATCTCGTCCTCGAGATTTGTTAAAAGCTGTTTTGAACAAACACTGCCTTTACCAAAAAAAAGAAATCAACATTCTACTATGCAATAACAATGTAGCTACAGTGAGAGGGCAATAAGTGGTGTAAAACCGCAGTGGGGTATACTGGCGTTGCGCGGAAAAATCCACGGTTGGGGAAAAACGAGATATTTCTACGTGGATACAGTAATTTAGAATAAATTCTAAATTACTAAAATACGCTGGTCGTACCCGAGAGCACAGTGCTCTCTCTGGCTGACAGGTGGACCCGGGGCCCACTGTCGGCCTCTTCTTCTACCTCTGGCTCTCTCTTCTCTCTCGCGTGCTCTCCCGCGCTTCCTCCACCGGCGACGCCTAGCGTGTAGGGCATCTAGGCCGTACTGCGGTAGTGCGCGGCGTGCTAGCTGCCGGTGCAGCGTGCACTCACCTCGCGGGCCAGTGCACTGTCGGCACTGCTCGCGGACTCGCCTCCGAACACCGGCGATCGAGCGACGAGTGGCGCTGGTGGACCTCGCCCACCGTACACCGATCTTGAGCTATAAAATGACCGCGGTGCTCCTCTCTTCTTCCTCACACCTGGCCTCGCTTCTGCTTCTTCTTCCTTCTCCTCCATTGCTGTTTGCAGGAGCTCGAGGCTCTAATGGCGGAGGCGATGCCGGATTGGTACGTGGTTCTGGTGTGTGGAGGTTTGGCGACGTTGCTGGGGTTCTCCGTGCTCCTGTGCGCGATGATCCTGGATGATCGTCGTGATGCTGCCGCTCGAGTGTTAGCTCTTCGCGGTGGCGGCGATCATGAGGATTAGGTGCGGCATCGAGTGCTAACTGCTGTCGGTGTGCTGGGGCAACTCGCGCTCGAATGATTACTCACACATCTCTCTTACTGAGACCGTGGTGTCCTCGGGTGTGATCAGTTAGGCGTAAAATGTGTATGAGGATTTGTAATTAGCGCACGAGGTCGAGTGGCTGCGGTTGTGAATCTGCTGTTATGGTGTTGCGCGAATAAAAATCTATGTCGTGAAGATATATACGCTGCAGCAACTCAGGGAAAGAAATCTTACTTGAATTTTATCGAGGGTGAAAATTAGTTAAAACAAAATTAACAGCAGTAAAACTGCTCACATAATTGAAAACCAAATATTTGGTACGCCGCACAAATTTTTGGATACCACGTACAAGTTACAACACATAGATAAATGCTGGAATAACAAACATAGCGGTGACGTCTACAATAAAAATGGTAAACGGACAGGATCCTGAGAAAACGTCTCTGGTACTGGGGCACACTCCTCTTCTATCGGGGGAAGCGGGTTGACCAGTCGATGAACGCGTCTCTCCTGGTCGGGCCTCGGTGGTCTGCCAATAGCGATCCGAGGATTTAAATCAGCGAGGCTCTGGAGATAACCCATTACCTGCTGAGTCAAACGCTCCTGAGCGATAACGTACTGGGCAAGGTTGGCCAGTACTGGATCTCTCTCAATTCGTCCACCGGGAAAAGATGCTACTTCTCCGGGTGCTGCACGACTCGGAAAATAATAATATCCTCGTTCGCTGGCATAGGGTACCGCGAATCGAAGACGAGCAAGCGCTTCGTACGCAGCAGCCTCTATGGCCATATGCGGAGTCGGCATGGATTTCCCCGCGAAGGAGACTTCCGTTGGATCTTGGTTTGGGTATGCGGGAGGGATTTGCACCACTGCCCAATATTTCGAGGTGGATGGGGTGATCCTCGATTTGAGCAACTCGTACTGGGGTGGATGGGTGGCACTCATGGTACTGCAGGTAAAGTCCCACAATAATTTACAAAACTGCCCGGGGTTGCGTCTGGAGTTCTCAGATAAATACTGGGGGTGGGCATGGCAAAGAAAAGGCTGAGGGTGTTGTGCGCAAGGCGAGGGGTACTTGGCAAGGTCACGAGGTGGCCTTTTATATAGCATTGGGGCTGGGTTATCTATCGAGGTGAAGGGTAACTGGTTCTGTTCTATGGGTCGGGGTCAATGCCACAGATACTCATATCTCATAAATGTGACGCATACTGTGGGTGTCGTCGGGGTGGTTTTTGGTAGCTGCGCCCGAAATTTGAAAATGCAACTATACGCTAACGTACATATGCATGGCTACTATTCCAGAAGCAGGGGCGCACAAGCAGACAGTACTTAATAATGATGATGCAGGCTTACACGATTACAAGGCGTAGAAATATTAAGGCTCGTCACTACTCGGAGGGCATCCTTACCGTACAGTACCCGCAAGGGGACCAGCCCTCCACCGAGCTGTGAGTAAACAAAAGTACTTTCGATAAATATATCCTGCTTCATTTCTGAGAATGATAACCGAGACATATGTCTTGCAGTCCGAATCATAGCCCTTCTCGACAGAGTTCGTCTTCGGGGGATCTTCTTCCGGAGATGATGGAGAGCGAAACGCCTCCCCATGCCTCCCCGCCTCGTGAAGCGGACGACCCTGAGGTGTCGTCACGGGGGATTTCTCCTGATCCGCCAAGGCTAGAGGGTAACCCTTCGGCCACCCGAAGTCCGGAGTATTAAGCTCCTAAGGAGAGCAACAGAAAGAGTCCGGGACCGTCCGGTGCGCGACCAGACGCACTGATGAATCTTCTGGAGCAAGCAGCTATCTCAGAAGTGCATCATACGCTAATGGGTACGGTGGTTGAGAGGATTTCATCCGCCGAAAGCGGGTTGCATGAAGCTTTTATGAGCCTGCTGAGAGGCTTTGAGGTATGCAAAGTAATATATATTTTGACGGTACCACACACGCTAGGTGTGCCCTATGCAGATAGTAGCCCCTGAGACTCTGGTTGCTGTCAAAAAAGACGACAAATTGAGGATCATAGTCCTAGGTAATAACCCTGCTGCTTTTCACGTGCAGGCGGCTGAGGGTCCGGTGGCTAGCCGGACTGGTGAGTTTGCCGAACTGAAGCGGCAACTTGATGCGGCAGATGCCGACATCGTGCTTGTAAACAAGCGGCTTGACGAGGCACAGGGTATGTATTCTCCTATGATCGACACATATTAAGAGGAGCATGATGCTAGTATCTGTAATATGCTGTGACTGCAGATGGAGCTGTCGCCGTGGAGACCCTTTGGGCGGAACTTGCCCGAGCCAAGGAACAAGCCAGAAAGAGTGATGCGGCCGCCCTAAAGGCGGTCGAAGAGCTAAGAGCCGAACAGGCTGCGCATTGCCAGAGTAAGGAGAAAATAGCCAAGATGGCTGTTGAGCTGAAAGATGCCGCCGACCGTTATGAGCTTCTTGAAAAGGAAAGCCAAACGAAGACGGCAGACCTGGAGAAAGCCGCGGTGGCAGCCAAGGAAGCCCGCTCTAAAATCAGAGCGGCGAAGGAGGAACTTCGTCAAGCCGGAAATATCACGGCTGGGAAGCCCTTTTTGTTGCGGACGAAGTTCGAAGATCCTAAGTATGCCCTTCTGGATCAGTTATGGAGTTCTGCGGACGCGTACCTGGATTTGGCAGTAAGTGTTGCTGATGCGGCCAAGTTTTTCGAAGATAAAAAAGATCACGAAGTGGAAAAGTTGTTCTGGTCACATTTCAATGCTCCGGCGCGTCCGCTGCCGTTAAATGAGCAAATGGCCGAGTGGGCCGAGCTCCATAGGTTGTCTGGGCTTGCCATGAGGTCTGTCGTGGATCATCTTTGGCCGGAAGGACCGAGGCCGAATAGTTATTTTGGCTTAGTGCAACGATTCCTTGGTGTTGTGCCGCATATCGATGCTGTGAAGAGGTCGGCGTGCATAGAGGGTGCGCGGATGGCTCTTGCCCGTGTCAAGACATACTGGGCAGAGATGGAGGCCACCGCTATTGCAACCCAGAGTTCGGCTGTAGGCCGGATATCGGCCGAGCACTATTTTGAAGAAGTCTTAGAAGGCGCTCATTTAATAGAGGCTCAATGCTCGAAGAGTATCATGTTCTAGTGACATGTATCTCGATTGTAATAACAATGCTATTTGAATTATAAAGGCTGTGTTTATACTTTTGCCTGAAAGTATTATTATGCCTCGTGTGCGGTCGTTTATGTATATGTATATATAACCTGAAAGTTTGAAGTCGTCGGCTTCAGCCCCCACGCATAAAATGCGGGGGTGTTCGCAAAAGTGTGTCTTCACACTTGATCCAACATCTTGGTCCATTAAGGAGGTGGTAGCGCGGCGAACGAGGCAATCGGACTATATTGCTTTAACACTTTCACTTAACCATAGGAGTTTGACAGTGGGGCTACTATATAGCCCTGGTATTTTTGCGGCTATCTGGATACGGTGCGCGTACGTACATGACCGGGAAAACTGGTCCTTCGTTAATGCGGAGGAATTCCGAAGATTCCGATGAGTCATCGAGTGGTTGACTAGTCTCACGCTTTATCATGACAGTCAGTTTTCGGCTTTCTCTACTGAGGTGCTCGTCCGGATGAACCAGGACACAATCGCAGTAGTTCTCCCGGTGCCACCTTAGCCGATAGAGCGGAACGTAAGGTAGCAAAACACGGGAGCCGGACAAACCCAAAATTTGACCAAAGACATGATTCAGAGCTGATGCATATAAGGCCAAACTCGCGACGCCGAACACTCCCTAAGGTATTCGGTCTTTACAACATATACCGGGCTGAGTAACGCCCTTGATAATGAACCCTGAGTGTCCAGGTACGCGCATCATTCTGACGTGGCAAAATGCCAATAACGTCAGCATCGCTCCCGGTTATGCTGAGTATCCGGAGGATGTGAAGCAACAAGAGACAGTAAAAAGGTTTACGCAGGGTCTTAATCTAAAAAGAAACCTTTGAGCGGGGCCCTGCTGCACGTCTGCGCATGTGTCTCCGTTGTGCCGTATCCTGGAAGGGTGTAGCACGATTATCATCTGTAAAAGAGAAGAACTTAGATGAAAGTTGTCGTGCGAAAAATTGGTTATTCTCAATAAACCATTTAAAATTCAAGATAAGTAGGGCCGAGCCGAACTGTAGTCCTTTTTACACGCGGGAAGCCCCTGGTACCGCCTATGGGGGTATATCCATCAAACCAATCTCAGGTTTATCTAAGCTGTTACAGCTGGTGGTGCGCCGGACTCGTCTAGCCGTGTCCGTGGTCTTGACGACCGATCGTTTATTCTGGTTGGAGAGGCCATTTAGTGTTCGGCTGTTAAAGCCGCCACACGTTCTTCCGCGCGTAAGGAACGCTCAACATTTCCGCTAACTGTGATGATGCCACATGGACCGGGCATCTTGAGCTTAAGAGAAGCGTAGTGCGGTACTGCATTAAAACGAGCGAAAGCTGTTCTTCCGAGTAGTGCTTGATAGCCGCTTCGGAATGGAGCGGTGTCGAAGGTTAACTTTTCACTTCGGAAGTTGTCGGGAGAAACGAATACAACCTCTAATACTAGAGAGCCCGTACAGCGGGCCTCTGGGCCTGGTATTACTCCTTTAAAGGTAGTATTGCTTTGGCTAATTCTCATTGGGTCTATCCCCATTTTGCGGACTGTGTCCTGATATATCAGATTAAGACTACTGCCGCCGTCCATGAGGACTCGGGTGAGATGGTATCCGTTGATTATTGGGTCTAGCACCAAGGCAGCCAGTCCTCCGTGCCGGATACTTGTCAGGTGATCAAAAGCGATCGGGCAGGCCGACCAAGGGTTGAACTTAGGGGTGACGGGCTCTACGGCGCTTGTGTCTCGGAGTGCATGTTTGCTTCTCCTCTTCGTCACATGAATCATGTTCACTGTTTTGACCTCTGGTGGGAACTTTTTCTGTCCCCCAGTGTTTTGCTGATGAGGCTCATCCTCGTCTTCGCTTGGTGTCTCCCTCCCCTTGTGTTCGGTGTTTAGCTTACCGACCTACTTGAAGACCCAGCATTCTCTATGGGTGTGATTTGCAGGTTTGTCGGGGGTGCCATGAATTTGACATAATTTGTCTAGAATCCTGTTTAGGCTGGACGGTCCATCTCTATTGCCTTTGAAAGGCTTTTTCCGCTGACCGGGTCAAGAGCCCCTGAATCCGGCATTTACCGCCGTGTTGTCTGGGCTGTCTTGGTTATTTCGATGCTTCCTTTTACTGCGTCGTGGTTTTCCGTTGCCATCCCTGACTTCGGATGTGCCTGGGTCGCTGGTGCTACTACGGGCTAGCCAGCTATCTTCGCCCGCGCGAAAGCGGGTCATGAGGCTTGTTAGGGATGCCATTGTTATCGGTTTTTCTTGGCCGAGGTGTCTGACGAGCCATTCGTCGCGGACGCTGTGTTTGAAAGCTGCTAAGGCTTCGGCGTCCGGGCAGTCGACGATTTGATTCTTCTTAGTGAGAAATCTGTTCCAAAGCTTTCGGGCTGACTCTCCGGGCTGTTGAATTATATGACTTAAATCGTCTGCATCCGGAGGTCGGACATAAGTCCCTTGAAAGTTAGCCCTAAAAGCGTCCTCAAGCTCCTCCCAACTTCCAATTGAATTTTCGAGGAGATTCTTCAGCCAGTGCCGAGCTGGTCCTTTCAACTTGAGGGGCAAGTATTTAATGGCGTGGAGATCGTCTCCGCGAGCCATATGGATATGAAGGATGAAGTCCTCAATCCAGACCCCAGGGTCTGTCGTTCCGTCGTACGCCTCTATGTTCACGGGTTTGAATCCCTCTGGAAATTCGTGATCCAGCACCTCATCGGTGAAACATAGGGGGCGCGCGGCACCCCTCTATTTGGATGTGCCATGGCATTCCAACGGTTGTAGTGTTCGGTTTTGATTATACGCTGGAGCGCGTTTCCTAGATCCCTAGATGGATCTGGTCATGCCGGCCTTTTGATGCAAGTCCTCACGTGAATCGTGTGCTGACTTATGTGCGGCCTCGTTAGCCGCTCTATCGCGGCCATGAGGTTGTCGATCCGACCGGTCGGCCGTTTCATTTTTCGGTTGTGTCGGCTCTAAGGCCTCATCATCGAATTCAGGCAACAGCTTGCGCTTTGGATAGCTCTTTGTGTGGCGACTACGACCATACTTTTCTTCGGTGTCGAGCACTTTGTTCCATCTACTGTTGAGCGTATTCTGCGCGGCCTTAAGCCTTTGCTTCTGCTTCTTCAGACTCCTCATGGTGGCAATAAGCCTTCTACGGAGGTTCTCTTGTTCCAAGTGCCTTTCCGGAATGATGTGTGCATC
Organism: Triticum aestivum; assembly: GCF_018294505.1. NCBI lineage: Eukaryota > Viridiplantae > Streptophyta > Magnoliopsida > Poales > Poaceae > Triticum > Triticum aestivum. The sequence continues at coordinate 514,792,410 of NC_057802.1, read as the reverse complement.
GTCATCCGGACTGTTTTCCTCTCCGGAGAGAGGTTGATGAGCTTTATCCTCGGCGTCGCCTTGATCGGACAGCGGCTCCGTACTATGTTCGCCGTCCGCTGGTTCATCCTGCTCTGTCGCTGGGTCCGTGTGGTCGTCGTTTCCTCTGGAGTCGGCCGGGGTGTTACTTTTTCTTGCGCTGTTATCACTGTTTTTGCCGAGGCGGGATTTGGAACGGCGCCTACGCCGTCGCTTTGGTTGCTTCTCGAGGGAGCTATCCTTCGCTGCATCCTTCCGTTCCTCGTCATTGTTTTCTTTGGGTGTATCCACCATATATATGTCGTGTGATGAAATGGAGGTCCAGCACCCGGTGGGCGGTGGTTCCTGTTCCTCTCCTGCATCGTCGTCCATACCGTTGATGTCTTCGGAGTCGAAATCGAGCATGTCGGTTAAATCGTCGACAGTGGCTATTAAGTGGGTGGTGGGTGGGTAACGAATTTCTTCGTCGTCCGCTTCCCATTCTAGCCGGACACAGTTCGGCCAAGGGTCTCCTGACAAGGAGAGAGACCTTAATGAGTTTAGCATGTCGCCCAGTGGTGAGTGCTGAAAGATATCTGCGGAGGAAAACTCCATGATCGGTGCCCCATCAGATTCGATAGGCACGGACGCAGGCGGTTCGGAGTCCGTGGCCGGGGACGAATCCAAGTATCCGGCACCATGGGTCTCATAAGAGGTGAAGTCAATATTCGGCTCTATCGCCACTGACTGTGCGGCCTCCGTGGCGGGGTCCATCCACACGTCCTCGGATGGCGCAATTTGTTCCGGATTAAGGGCCGGAGTAGTTGCAGGTGCGATCACCCGAACACTGTCCGATGGCAGAGCTAGGTCATGCTCGTCGTGATTGTGCGGCGCACCTGACATGGGCTCGACTCCGTCGAAGATCAAGTCTCCGCGGATGTCGGCAGTATAGTTCAAGTTTCCAAACCTGACCTGATGGCCAAGGGCGTAACTCCCGATCTGCTCCAGATGGCCGAGCGAGTTGGCCTGCAGTACGAAGCCGCCAAATACGAAGATCTGTTCGGGGAGGAAAACCTCACCCTGGATCGCATCGTTGCCGATGATCGAAGGAGCCACCTAGCCTTACGGTGATGGCACAATGGAACTCTCAATGAAATCACCAATGTCAGTGTCAAAACCGGCGGATCTCGGGTAGGGGGTCCCGAACTGTGCGTCTAAGGCGGATGGTAACAGGAGGCAGGGGACACGATGTTTACCCAGGTTCGGGCCCTCTCGATGGAGGTAATACCCTACTTCCTGCTTGATTGATCTTGATGATATGAGTATTACAAGAGTTGATCTACCACGAGATCGTAGAGGCTAAACCCTAGAAGCTAGCCTATGGTATGATTGTTGTTCTTGTCCTACGGACTAAACCCTCCGGCTTATATAGACACCGGAGGGGCCTAGGGTTACACATAGTCGGTTACATGGGAGGAGATCTACATATCCGTATTGCCAAGCTTGCCTTCCACGCCAAGGAGAGTCCCATCCGGACACGGGTCGAAGCCTTCAATCTTGTATCTTCATAGTCCAACAGTCCGGCCAAAGGATATAGTCCGGCTGTCCGAGGACCCCCTAATCCAGGACTCCCTCACGTGGATCGGTAGGGAGGAGAAATTCGCATGCACCCCAGTGTTCGAACCTTGAGGGTTTTGCCGAAACCCGTGATCCGACATTTGGCGCGCCAGGTAGGGGTGCGCCATAGCCTCCCTCCGCCAATCTATGTTGCGCCGCCACCGCGCTCCGCCGTCATGGCAGGCGCCCCGCTACTGGCTCCGACAGCCGGCGCTGACGACCGGGCCAGGGGGCTCTGTCGGAGTGAATGGCCACGGGTAGCCTAACCGACTGCCCCTGGTTCTTCTGAAAAAATTATCAGGCCTTCGGGCCTCCAAGCACTCCAAGCATTGGGCCGCCTTCCCTGGCCGGCTACCTCTGAAGCCGACTCCCGGAAGGCGACCCAGCCTCAGCAACCCCTCCCCAGGACGACTACGGGGTAGCCGACTCCAAGAAGCCCGCCAAGAAGAGCGCCGACTCCAAGAAGCCGGCCGAGACCACAACCACCAAAGCTACACCCACATAACGGTGACAAGATGGGGTGTGGCCACAGTGCGGCCCACTACCCCCAAGGCCCGAGGCAGGCATGGCCACAGGAGGCCGTACGGGATAGCCGTCTCCCGTTCGGCTCGACACTGTAGCCATGCCAGCCTCAACGTCATCCACGACCAACTGTTGTACGGCCCGCGGGCGGCGGGCCCCTTCTGCCAGAGAGAGGCACAAAGGCGGCCCGGCCTCCCCCAGTCGGCCAGGGGTGTAGCCGGCCCCCAGAAGCCGGCTACTCCCTTCCTCGAAGCAGGAGCCCCACTAAGGAGACAAGACGAGGTGAGGCTACAGTGAGAGCCCTCGAGGCGGCACACTGTAGCCACGCTTACCTCGACAAAGCCCTCGTCATTAGAGGCGAGGCTACAGTAAGCAGCCGCCGACAAGACCCTAGGCGGTGGGGCCGGCCTGTCGGCCAAGAAGCCGGCAGCCGACGGGACCCACCAGTCGGCGGGCCCCAACAGCCGGCGGAGAAGCCGGCGAGTGTAGACACTGACGGCTGGGACCAGAGCCCAGCCGGATTACAATTGTATCCCCGGGGGGTAGGCCTATATAAACCCCCCGGAGCACCCATGCAAAGGGTTGGCTTCTAAGCATAGCACACACACCATAGTGAGAGAGAAGTGAGAGCTAGCCTTGTTCTTCTTCTCCCTTGCACCCAACAGCTCTAGGAGCGATTGTAGCTACCTTTCCTGATCTAGTGATCATGCGGAGACCCCGTAGAGCAGGACTAGGGGTGTTATCTCCTCGGAGAGCCCCGAACCTGGGTAAGATCCGCCGGCGTGCATGTCTTCGCCTCATCCCTTTTCCAGGCACCGGCGATGTCTTATTGGCACCCACAATGATAAGCCATCCGTTGGCATATGTCGCACCAACCACCCGACATTTGGCGCCCACCGTGGGGCCAGGTGCACCGTCGTCCGGAGACCTGTTCTGGACGGGAACCCTCTTCCTCCCCCGCGAGCGCAGCCAGCCTGCTGCGCCCGATGGCGTTTGCCTCGACGCGCTGCAAGGCGTCGGCGACGCCTGCGCAGCGAGCTGCCTCGCCGATCTGCTCAGCGAGACTCGCATCTCCGACGAGCCTGCGTCCGACGCAGGCACGGACTACCCCGAGAGCCGCCTCGTCAGCCTCCTCGACCAGCTTCACGTCTCCAGCGAGCCCGCTGGAGACATGGAGTCGGTCGGCTCCACCGACCCGATGCTCGTCGACTCCGACACGGCATCACTCGACGCCTACCCCACCGACGTGGTGGTCTTCGACGATCCTCTCCCTCGGGCTGACAGCGGCAGCAGCGCTGTCACCGAAGTGCTGGTCATCAGCCACGTCGCGAACTCGGGCGAGAACGCCCACGACGCCCTGCAAGCGGCGATGCACGACCTCTCCGTCCCCATCCCGGCCGATGCCGACGCCGAGACCCTGGAGGCACGCCGCCTCGCCCTCATCGCGGAGGGCCAGAAGATAGCCTCCATGAGACGCCTCACCGAGGCCCACCAGCGCGAAGTCGACCACGCCGTCTTCGGAACGACGCCGCCTGGCGGCCCGAGCCGAGCCGGCTTTGTCCAGAAGCGCGGCGCGGCCGTCGCCAGCATGCTGGGGGCAGATCGCCCCGTCTACGCCACCCCGCTTGAGAATCTGCGAGCCGCTCAGGCGGCTGCAGAAGAGCTCAATGGGCTGGGAGCCGACGAGCTCCCCTTCATGACAAGACGGATCCAGCAGCTCGACGCGGCTGCAGAACGGCACGAAGCCGGCGCCCGAGCTGATAGTCAACCCCCGCGCCGGGAGCACGCCGCGACGTCTCGCTTGCCGACTGCGAGCGGCGCGCGCCAGAAGAAAGACAAGGAGCCGGCTACCAGCCGCAGCCGGACTCGCATCACCATCGAGCGCGACGCGGAGGGCCGCCCTCGAGCAGTAGAGCACCAAGGAAATCAGCCTCCTCCCCCGCCTCGAAGAGAAAGACGCCTCACTCTGCCGCCTATCACACACCCGACTCTTGGCGACCGACTCGACCGCCGAGAAGGAGTCGGCGAGAACGACGCCCGCCACAGGATCGACCGCCTTGCTCGATCCTTGGCGTTAGAAGAAGAAGACGATGTCGGCCCGCCATGCTTTGGCCCCCGCATCCGCGATGAGCCTTTCCCCAAAGGGTTCTCGCTCCCCAGAGACACGCCCAAGTACAACGGCTCGGTGAAGCCGGAAGATTGGCTCATCGACTACTCCACGGCCGTCAGCATAGCCAACGGCAATCGGCGCGTCGTCGTGAAGTACGTCCCCCTCATGCTGCAAGGCACGGCACACACATGGCTCAACAGCCTCAAGCCCTACAGCATCAACAGTTGGCTGGACTTCACCGAAGTCTTCGTCCGCAACTTCACCAGCACCTACAAGCGGCCTCCCAAGCCTCGCCAGCTCTCCCTCTGCGTCCAAGGGCCCAACGAGTCGACCCGCGACTACCTCACGCGGTGGGACGAGCTCCGCAACTCCTGCGAGGGGGTGCATGAGGTCCAGGCCATCGAGTACTTCACCGCCGGGTGCCGAGAGGGCACCCTCCTCAAGCACCGACTCCTCTGCGACGAGCCGGCTACCCTCGACGAACTACTGATCACCGCAGACAAATACGCCACGGCCGACTCCTTAATGAAGACCGAGCTGCGAGTAGATGCTTCTGGGAAGGTGATTGCTATGCCGGCTGGCGACCCTAATCGGCGCCCCTACCAGAACGACCACAAGCGCAAGGCCCCTATGCCGACTTCCTCCAGTCGGCAGGTGGCCACTGTTGAAGATGAGCAGCCCGAAGAACAGCCCGCTCCCAAGAAGAAGGGTGGCAGGCCGGCTTGGCAGACGTCTTTCTCCTACGAGCAAGCTCTTGATGCCCCCTGCAAATTCCACAGCGGCGCGAAGCCGTCCAGCCACACAACTCGGAAGTGCCATTGGCTCACCCGCATCACCAAGGGCGAGGGGATGCTGCCGCCTCCGCCTCCCGGCCCGCCACCTCCAGCCCCTCAGCAGCCGGCGGCTCGGCCGGCAGTTGGCGCCATCCAAGACGAATTCCCCGAAGAGCACGCCGCCTACGTCGTCTTCACCAGTCAAGACGACGACAAGCGCAGCCGATGCCGACAGCATCAAGAAGTGAATGCGGTCGCCACTAGCACCCCCGAGTTCATGCACTGGTTAGAGAAGCCAATCAGCTGGAGCCAGGCCGACCACCCAGAGGTGATGCCCTCTCCTGGCTCCTATGCAATGGTCCTGGACGTCACCCTCGCAACGGAGAGGCGAGCTGCCAGATTTTCCCGCGTCCTGATAGACGGCGGAAGCAGTATCAACATACTGTACCGCGATACCATGGAAAAACTATACATCAAAGCGAAGCAGCTCATGCCAAGCCGCACCGTCTTCCATGGTATCGTCCCCGGCCTGTCTTGCTCCCCAATTGGCAAGATCAAAATGGATGTTCTCTTCGGAGACAAAGATCATTTCCGCCGAGAAGCAATATGGTTCGAGGTAGTGGATTTGGAGAGCCCCTATCATGCACTGCTTGGCCGACCTGCTCTGGCCAAGTTCATGGCTGTGCCCCACTACGCCTACCTAAAGATGAAGATGCCGAGCTCAAAGGGGATCATCACAGTAGCCGGCGACTACAAGAAGTCCATCGAGTGCGCCATGGCCAGTAGCCGGCTGGCCGAGTCCCTCGTGGTGGCAGAAGAGAAGAAGATGTTGGAACGGGTCGTGGCCATGGCCGGCAAGCAGCCGGCCTTGTCCCCCAACCCCAAGAATTGTGATGCGCAGGGCTCCTTCCAGCCTGCCAAAGAGACGAAGAAGATACCTCTGGACCCGGAGAACTCGGAGAGGTTCGCTGTCATCGGGGCGAACTTGGACAGTAAATAGGAAGGCGAGCTCGTCGACTTCCTCCGTGAGAATCAAGACATTTTTGCATGGTCCCCAAAGGACATGCCGGGTGTCCCGAAGGATTTCGCCGAGCACAAGCTACATGTCCGAGCTGATGCGAAGCCGGTCAAGCAACCCCTCCGCCGACTGTCAGAAGAGAAGCGAAGAATTGTGGGAGAAGAGATAGCCCGGCTCCTTGCCGCTGGCTTTATCATGGAAGTGTTCTTTCCAGAATGGCTTGCCAACCCAGTCCTGGTTTTGAAGAAGAATAACAAGTGGCGTATGTGTATAGACTACACCAGTCTGAACAAGGCCTGCCCAAAGGATCCGTTTGCTCTGCCAAGGATTGACCAAGTGATAGACTCCACAGCCGGATGCGAGCTGTTAAGTTTTTTGGATGCGTACTCAGGGTACCATCAGATCAAGTTGGACCCAGCTGACCGCCTGAAGACTGCCTTCATCACACCCTTTGGAGCTTTCTGCTACCTGACTATGACATTCGGCTTGAGAAATGCCGGTGCCACTTTTCAGCGTTGCATGCAGAAATGCCTCTTGAAACAACTCGGCAGAAATGCCCACGTCTATGTAGACGACATTGTGGTGAAGACAGAGAAGCGCGACACCCTGCTGGAAGACCTGAAAGAAACATTCGCCAACTTGCGCCGATTCCAAATCAAGCTCAACCCCGAGAAGTGCGTGTTCGGAGTGCCAGCCGGCCAGCTGCTAGGCTTCCTGGTCTCCGAGCGCGGCATCGAATGCAACCCCGTCAAGATCAAGGCCATCGAGAGGATGGAGATTCCCACCAAGCTGCGAGAAGTGCAGAAGTTTACTGGATGCTGAGCCTCCCTGAATGGTTTTATCAGCCGACTAGGAGAGAAGGCTCTCCCCCTGTACCGACTCATGAAGAAGTCCACCCACTTCGAGTGGAACGACCAAGCCGACCAAGCCTTCCATGAGTTGAAGAAAATGCTGACCACTCCGCCTGTCCTGGCGGCGCCGACTGAGAAGGAGCCCATGCTCCTCTACATCACCGCGACTAGCCGAGTCGTCAGCACTGTTGTTGTGGTCCAGCGTCCGGAGGAAGGCCGAGCCCAGCTAGTCCAGAGGCCGGTGTACTATCTCAGCGAAGTGCTATCCAGCTCAAAGCAAAACTACCCGCACTATCAGAAGATGTGCTATGGGGTGTACTTCGCTGCCAAGAAACTGAAGCCCTACTTCCAAGAGCACCCCATCACGGTCGTGTGCACTGCCCCGCTCGCCGAGATCATAGGCAGCCGGGATGCATCCGGCCGGGTGGCCAAATGGGCCATTGCGCTGGCGCCCTACACGATCTTCTACCAACCCCGCACCGCCATCAAGTCCCAAGCACTGGCCGACTTCCTCGTCGACTGGGCCGAGACCCAGTACTTACCGCCGGCTCCCGACTCTACCCATTGCGGATGCACTTTGATGGGTCCAAGATGCGCACCGGCTTGGGAGACGGCATCGTCCTCACATCTCCCAAAGGCGACAAGCTCAAGTACACGCTGCAGATCCACTTCGCCGCCTCCAACAACGTGGCCGAGTACGAGGCGCTCGTACATGGGCTCCGGCTAGCCAAAGAGCTTGGCATACGCCGGATCCTGTGTTACGGCAACTCAGACTTGGTGGTCCAGCAGTCGTCTGGCGACTGGGACGCCAAGGACGCGAACATGGCGAGCTATCGATTCCTCGTCCAGCAGATCAGCGGATACTTCGAAGGGTGCGAGTTCCTCCACGTGCCAAGGGCCGACAACGACCAAGCAGATGCCCTAGCACGGATCGGCTCCACCCGACAGGCCATACCGACTGGCGTCTCCCTCCAGCGCCTCCTCAAGCCGTCCATCAAGCCGTCTCCAGAGTCGGATTCCATCTTCGTACCGCCTGCGCCAGATACAGCCGGATCCGACTGGAGAAACCCCGCAGGCGGCACGGGGACTTCGACAACTGGCCCGGGGACTGCCGTAGTCACACCCGGCCCGGGGACTTCAGAACCCGGCCCGGGGACTGCAGCAGTCGGCCCGGGGACTGCAACGACACAAGAAGCGGTGGCCGACTCACCCAACCCACCCACCCGAGTCATGGTGGCTACATTAACAGAAGCAGAAGTCATAGCTCCCTCATGGGCCCAGCCCATCCTCAAGTTCCTAGTCAGCAGAGAGCTGCCGGCTGATGAGATCTCAGCAAGACTAGTGCAACGACGAGCCACAGCATATACAATAATCAACAGAGAGCTTGTGAAGCGCAGCGTCACTAGAGTCTTCCAGCGCTGTGTCGAGCCAGAAAAAGGAGTGGCAATCCTCAAAGACATCCACCAAGGCGAATGCGGCCACCACGCAGCCTCAAGATCACTCGTGGCCAGGGCTTTCCGCCATGGTTTCTTTTGGCCGACTGCCTTGGAGGATGCTAAAGAAATAGTCAAGAGCTGCAGAGGATGCCAAGTTTTTAGTTCCAAGCAACACCTGCCGGCTTCTGCACTCAAGACCATTCCCCTCACCTGGCCTTTTGCCGTCTGGGGACTGGACATGGTGGGCCCTTTCAAGACAGCCCGCGGCGGCTTGACGCATCTACTTGTCGCTGTGGACAAGTTCACAAAGTGGATCGAAGCAAAGCCAATTAAGAAGCTAAACGGGCCGACTGCCATGACATTCATCACCGACATCACTACTCGGTACGGCGTGCCACACAGCATCATCACCGACAACGGCACGAACTTCGCCAAAGGAGCACTGGCACGTTTTTGCGCGACGCAGGGCATCCGACTGGACCTAGCGTCCGTTGCCCACCCGCAGTCAAACGGCCAGGTCGAGCGAGCAAATGGACTCATCCTCTCCGGCATCAAACCCCGACTGGTTGTACCACTGGAGCGATCGGCCGGCTGCTGGCTCGATGAGCTGCCGGCTGTCCTCTGGAGTCTGCGCACTACACCCAACAAGTCAACCGGCTTCACTCCATTCTTCCTCGTGTATGGTGCCGAGGCTGTCATCCCAACAGACATCGAGTTCGACTCGCCTCGGATCACCATGTACACGGAGGAGGAGGCCAAAGAAGCAAGAGAAGACGGCGTCAACCTACTGGAAGAAGGCCGGCTGTTAGCACTCAACCGGTCCGCCATCTACCAGCAAGGGCTGCGCCGCTACTACAACCACAAGGTCAAGCCAAGATCTTTCCAAGAGGGCGACCTTGTGCTCCAGCTGATCCAGCGAACAGCCGGCCAGCACAAGCTCTCGGCCCCTTGGGAAGGCCCCTTCGTCGTCAGCAAGGCACTCGGCAACGACTCCTACTACTTGATCGACGCGCAAAAACCAAGAGCACGCAAGAGAGACGACTCCGGCAATGAGTCGGAGCGACCATGGAACGCAAACCTCCTGAGACGATTTTACAGTTGAAAGCAGTATGTATCATGCTACCCTTTTGTATTAAGTACAAACCAACAGGCCCCCCGAGCAGTACTCGGGGACTGCCTTTGTTTATATATGAATGACAAGTGTCATATCCATAAATGTATTATTACATTTTGAATTCTTGTCTGGCACCGGGTTCGACTAGTCGGCCCGGGGACTGGCCGCCTTGAGCTATATTGAAAGTTCTACCTGAAGTCAGAAAAGTAGTGTGCCGGCTCCCGAGTCCCCTCTTGTTGAAAGTCGCAGCTCGAAGAACCGACTGTCCGACTAGCAAGAGGCAAGGCAGAAAGGATGCCCACACAAAAAATGGCTAAGGAACAATGAACCTATATAGCAAAAAGACGGCCTCCAAACACGCCTGCCGGCTGTCAGAACAGCCGGCTGGCCGGCTTCCTAAACACTTAGCTTTTAGTCCAGCAAAGCTAGAGTACTTCCCCCCCCATCGGCCAAGCACTCCTCCAGCTACAGATTGCAGAGCAACTGTTGGACTGGGGAGGCGGCAACCAAGGGAGGGCGGCAAAGGAAAAAGCGGAAGGATAAAAAGCAAAGTATAAGGAAAGGCCAAATGCATGCATAAGCTATATATACATATAAAGCCCCCAACAGGCTGGCAACAGACATAAGTTTGAATACACCCAGTGGGTGGAATTGTGCAGACTTAACAAAACATTGTTCCAAAAGTAACAAGACAGGAAAACAAAAGATGGCAGACTAAGGCGCGGTGCGGAGGCCGAGCTGGTCGGTGAAGGCGGCCTCGCCGGCTGAAGGAGTAGCCGCCTAGCGGGTCTCGGCTTGGTCACCACCAACGGCAGGCGACGCACTCGCTCGCGACGTAGTGCTGGAGGTGCAGTCAGGCTGAGGCTGGCCGGCTGCTCCACCAGCCGGCTCGGCGTCTTCACCTTCCTCCTCCTCCTCTTCGCCCTCGTCGCTGGAGTCAATCTCCTCCGCCGAGTCTTCACCGTCCGCCGGGTTCAGCCCGAACCACTCCTCCGGCTGGGCGACACCGTTGTCGTCTACCTCGGGGGCGAAGACGCTGGTGTCGGTGTAGTCGGCGATCGCCGAAGCCCGCCGGATGATAGCCGGCCGCGCCGGCTCCAGCTCCGTGTCGGCTTGCTGCCGCCAGGTAGCTAGCTGGTCCAGGCTCAGGCCGGGATACCAGGCCTTGACGAACTCCAACGCCCGCCTGGCGCCGGAGCGAGCCGCCGAGGCCTTCCAAGCTTCGAAGCGGCCGACTGCCACCTCCAGCCAGTCGGCAGTCCGACTGGGGGTGCGAGGAACCACTTGGCCGGGCCAGAGGGCGGCCAGGACTTGCGCCCCGGCACGCTGAAGCCGGCGGAGCAGTCGGTGGGCCGGCTGGATGCGGGCTTGGATCGCCAGGAGCTGCTCTTCCAGCGAACGGCCGGCGGTTGGCGAAATCTCGAAGCCAGCCTGCCTCCGCGCCTGGCGGCGGGCCTCGATGGTCTGGTTGGCGGTAGTAGAATAGCCAGGGAAATATTCTGCGCAAGAAAGAAGAAGAAGAAAAAAAGAGCACCAAATCAGAAAAAGAGCCAAAGTGGCAGATGGCAAGAAAGGACGAAGAGGTAGGCGGCTTACCGTCAACCAGATCTTCGATCTGGCCATAGCCAGAGATCAGAGTCTGCCTGGCCTCAGCCCAGCCAGCCGCCTCCGTCTCGTACTCAGCCTGGAGGGCGGCTTCGCGGTCTTGCACCACCTTCAGGGCCGCCTTGTGGCCTTCCTCCTGGTCGGCCAGCTTCTTGACCAGGCGGTCGTGCTCCTGCACCAAGGTGGCGAGCTCGGCATCCTTGGCACGAAGGGCAGTCTGAGACTCTCCTAGTTGTGCCCTCAGACTGGCGTTGGCCGCTGCAGGGACGGCAGAAAAAGAAAGAACAGTAAGAAGAAGTCGTCAAGGAAGATCCGACCCGACTGCTCAGCAGTCGGCCCGAATCTCAGGGACTACACCCAGTGGGTGCGCTGACGCGCCCCCACATGAGATAAAGAACAAAGCATGTATCTCGGCTCTCAGTAAGGTCGGCGGTCTTCTGGGTCAGCTCCCGAGCCTGGGAGTTGAAGGCGGCCGCACAAAGATTGTGGTAGTCCTGCAAGATAGACAGAAGATCGAAGTAAGAGCAAGAATAGCAAAGGCAAATCCACCAAGAAGTTCCAAGCCGCCTGCTCAGCAGCCGACTCGGAACTCGGGGACTACACCCAGTGGGTGCGCTGACGCGCCCCCACGGAAGAAGTCAAGATCAAGAAGAAATCAAAGCTAGAGGAAGCAAGATGGGAAGACTAACCCGGATGGCCGCTCGCGTCGCGAGGAACTCGTCGGTGAACTGCCTCAGCGCCGCAGCTTGGCCCTGGAGCCGGGTCCGGACGTCCTGCGCAGCCATGTTCATCACGGCTGTCCCTCCGCCTGGCATCCACCCTGAGGTAGCGCTGGCCGCCTCCGCATCCTGGGCTGACGAGCTGGAGCCCACTGCCGGCTGCGGCTCCGACGCGGCTTTCTGTGGCTCCGACGCAGCCTTCCCCGCGCGCCGGCTCGGCGGCATCCGGACCGCCATCACAGTCCTCGCGGCCGGCTCGCCCCCCGCCGACTGCGCAGGCGGCTGATCAGGCCGGCCGCCTTGAGCCGCCCCAGTTGGCGGGGTCGGCACCGGCGCCCTCTCCAGGATGATGACATCGTCGTCTCTCCCCATCCCTGGCTGGTCGCCGCTGGCTTCCTCTGGCGAAGGCTCCACGTCCCCAGGCGCCATGACGCGCAGCGGGGTGACCATCAGAACCTCCCCCGCCGCCGCTGCAGCTGCAGCCTCCGCCTGGGCCCTGGCTGCGGCGTCGGCGAGCGCCTTCGCCGCCTCCTCCTCCCGCGCCGCCTGGGCAGCGGCCGCCCTCCATGCCTCCGCCTCTCACGCCTCCCGTTCCTCCCGCGCCTCCCGCGCGTTCCGTTCTGTCGCTTCTTGAAGGGCGGCACGGGGGTCAACGCGGTGAGTGGTGCTCCCCGACCCCCTCGGCGACTTGACGACGGAAGCGGCAGCCGCCCGCTCAAGCGACAACGGAGCTCTGGTCGTTTGGAGAAAAAGACAAAGGTTCAGGGACCACCAGAGAAAAGAAAGAAAGAAGAGTATACGAAAGAAAGTGAACTTACGCCAACACGGTCTGCGGTTGCTTCACCGTCTTGCGGAAGCGGGCCGCCTTCGCGGCCGCCTCCTCCCGCCTGGTGGCTGCCGCCCCGCCCCTGGGTTTCTTCGTCCGGCTGCCGAACAAACCCTGGGCGGCGCGACGCTTTTGACCTCCGCCCCGAGCAGGCGGTGCAGCGGAGGAACCCGCGCCGCGTCCAGATGCCGGCTGGCGGTGCGGGACGACTTCGGCCTCCTCGTCGTTCGGCCAATCGTCGAAGGTGACTCCGAGCCCGGAGCCGACTGCTTCGCCGCCGGCTTGGCCACCACCCGGCTCGATGTTGTCGTCCATGCCGGCCGCCCCCAAGTCGGGGTCCTCCAGATCGTGTTCGGTCCGGTCGGGGACGAATCGATGCTCCGCGTCTGACCCGCCGGCCGGCCGAAGAAGAGGACTCTGTCAAAAAACAAACCGACTAAGTTAGAGTCGGCCAAGAGGAACTCGGCAACAAAGCAAAGAAAAAGAAAAAGAGACAAGGAGAACATACCGTAGGCGGAGGATTGACTCGGCTATATGGCTCCTTGCCGAACTGCCACTCTTCGGTGAGTTTGCGGTTCGCAAGGTAGTTCACCATATAGGCGACCTCCTCGCGCGGCATCTCCTTGGTGCACATTCGGCTCGGATCGAGCTGGCCGCTCATCTGACAGATCAGATGAGGCCGGCTCTGGAGCGGAAGAACCCGGCGCGTGACGAATGCGGCCAGCAGGTCGGGCCCCATCAAGCCCTCCGACTGGGTTAGCTCTCGCACTCGGGCGACGGCGGCGGACCCGGCCGGCGTCAGAGTCACGGCCCGGAAGGACCACTGGGGCCGCCTGCCCGCCGGAGGGCCGGCTACGTAAGCCGGCAGGTTGATGTAGCCGCCCCGCGGGGCGATGTTCCGCACGTAGAAGTACGATTTTTGCCATTTCTTCACCGATTGGATCAGCGTGATGACGGGGAAGGGGTTGTCGGTGACCGACCTCCGCGACGCGATGAAGGCGCCAGTCTGAGCCGGCACGCCCTGCATGCGCGTGCCCAGCTTGGACTGGAAGAACTCCCCCCAGAGCTCGAGGGTGGGGAGGACGCCGAGGTAGCCCTCGCACAGGGTGACGAAGGCTGATAGCAGCACCACCGCGTTTGGGGTGAGGTGGTGCGACTGGAGCTGATAGAAATCGAGCCAGGAGCGGAAGAAGGCGCTCACTGGCAGGCCGATGCCGCGCAAGAAGTGCGAGCGGAAGACCACCCGCTCGCCCTCCCGCGGCTCCGGCGTAATTTCCCTCGCCGGCGCAAGACGGACCTCCACCTTGTCCGCGCCCGGCAGCCGCCGTGTATTGTGGAGGAACTCGATGTGATCTTCGTGGACGTTGGAGCCGTCCCAATCCCCGCCATACTGCTCCGTGGCGGGAGGCATGGCGAAAACTAGCGCGGCGGCAGAGGAACGTGCGGTGGAAGAGCGCGGCGGCGAGGCGCTGTTGCAAGAAACGGCAGCGAAGAAGATGGTGGAAGTAGGAGGAGCGTGCGAGGGCCTGCCGCCCTCCACCTCCCCCTACTTATAGCTTCGCAAGGCGAGGCCGAAGAGGCCGGACGTGGGGGGAGACGTGGGATTAACTGCACCCATTCCCCCCACGCCCCGCGATTATTGCGCCCTAAAGGCGAGCCGAAACCGCCGCAAGGAGACGTGCGGGCGGTTTCGGGATACAGAGAATCCGCGCCTGGGCCCGGGCGCGGACATGGCGGGCCCCCGCCCTGCGGCGACGTCCCGTCACGCGCGTGGGCTGGCAGGCTTTCTGGCCGAGGAAGGCCACGTGGTTCGCAGACGGCAAGTGGCCGGCCCGCGGCCCGGAGCACATGCTAGCGAGCTCCCGCCCTCCGACTCCGGAGTTTTCGACCAAGGCGGCACGCCTAACCAAAGCCGGCTCCCAGCTGCCGACTTGTCAAGATAGGAAGCTGATCGAGCTTCTCAACCCCTACTACACCTCGAAGCCCAATCAGCTTCGGGGACTACTGTCGGAGTAAATGGCCACGGGTAGCCTAACCGACTGCCCCTGGTTCTTCTGAAAAAATTATCAGGCCTTCGGGCCTCCAAGCACTCCAAGCACTCCAAGCATTGGGCCGCCTTCCCTGGCCGGCTACCTCTGAAGCCGACTCCCGGAAGGCGACCCAGCCTCAACAACCCCTCCCCAGGACGACTACGGGGTAGCCGACTCCAAGAAGCCGGCCAAGAAGAGCGCCGACTCCAAGAAGCCAGCCGAGACCACAACCACCAAAGCTACACCCACATAACGGTGACAAGACGGGGTGTGGCCACAGTGCGGCCCACTACCCCCAAGGCCCGAGGCAGGCATGGCCACAGGAGGCCGTACGGGATGGCCGTCTCCCGTTCGGCTCGGCACTGTAGCCATGCCAGCCTCAACGTCATCCACGACCAACTCCTGTACGGCCCGCGGGCGGCGGGCCCCTTCTGCCAGAGAGAGGCGCAAAGGCGGCCCGGCCTCCCCCAGTCGGCCAGGGGTGTAGCCGGCCCCCAGAAGCCGGCTACTCCCTTCCTCGAAGCAGGAGCCCCATTAAGGAGACAAGACGAGGTGAGGCTACAGTGAGAGCCCTCGAGGCGGCACACTGTAGCCACGCTTACCTCGACAAAGCCCTCGTCATCAGAGGCGAGGCTACAGTAAGCAGCCGCCGACAAGACCCTAGGCGGTGGGGCCGGCCTGTCGGCCAAGAAGCCGGCAGCCGACGGGACCCACCAGTCGGCGGAGAAGCCGGGGGGGTAGGCCTATATAAACCCCCCGGAGCACCCATGCAAAGGGTTGGCTTCTAAGCATAGCACACACACCATAGTGAGAGAGAAGTGAGAGCTAGCCTTGTTCTTCTTCTCCCTTGCACCCAACAGCTCTAGGAGCGATTGTAGCTACCTTTCCTGATCTAGTGATCATGCGGAGACCCTGCAGAGCAGGACTAGGGGTGTTATCTCCTCGGAGAGCCCCGAACCTGGGTAAGATCCGCCGGCGTGCATGTCTTCGCCTCATCCCGTTTCCAGGCACCGGCGATGTCTTATTGGCACCCACAATGATAAGCCATCCGTTGGCATATGTCGCACCAACCACCCGACAGGCTCCGAGCCCTGGCCCCCGCCTTGTGGCAGGTGCAGTGGCCACCCAAGTTCAAGCCGGAGATGCCGCGGCGCTACGACGGCGTGGCGGACCCGTCGGCTTTCCTGCTGGCATACGAGGAGGCCGTCCTCGAGGCCGGGGGCGACGACAAGGTCATGGCCAACTGGTTTCCCATGGCCCTCACCGGCGTGCCGCGCGCCTGGCTGCTCAACCTCCCTGGGTCCATGGGGGCATCTTGGGAGGAGCTGCGCGACCTCTTCACTACGCGCTACGCGGCACCGGCGCACCACGCAGTCGCGGCCCTACTAAGCGGCTCTCAAGTGCCGCCTTCAGATCGCCATGTCAAGCCATTCCTTCGCCTGATTGGCGCCGCTTCCAAGCGCTTAGGGGCTCCGCCGGGCTGGGCTGCGCCCAAGGCTGACCTCACCTTCGACTCAGAAGACTACCCCGTCATCACCGCCGGCTCGGGTATGCTCCCGATGCTCTACACGCCCACCATCTGCAACGTGGCCGTCACCAAGACCCTCATCGACGGTGGCACCGGCCTCAACGTGCTCTCCGTGGAGGCCTTCAGCCTTCATCACGTACCACTGAGGGAGTCCTGGATTAGGGGGTCCTCGGATAGCCGGACTATATCCTCTGGTCGGACTGTTGGACTATGAAGATACAAGATTAAAGACTTCGTCCCGTGTCCGGATGGGACTCTCCTTGGCGTGGAAGGCAAGCTTGGCAATACGGATATGTAGATCTCCTCCCTTGTAACCGACTCTGTGTAACCCTAGCCCCCTCCGGTGTCTATATAAACCGGAGGGTTTAGTTTGTAGTACAACAACAATCATACCATAGGCTAGCTTCTAGGGTTTAGCCTCTACGATCTCGTGGTAGATCAACTCTTGTAATACTCATATCATCAAGATCAATCAAGCAGGAAGTAGGGTATTACCTCCATCAAGAGGGCCCGAACCTGGGTAAACATCGTGTCCCCCGCCTCCTGTTACCATCCGCCTTAGACGCACAGTTCAGGACCCCCTACCCGAGATCCGCCGGTTTTGACACCGACATTGGTGCTTTCATTGAGAGTTCCACTGTGTCGTCACTGTAAGGCTAGATGGCTCCTTCGATCATCGGCAACGATGCGATCCAGGGTGAGGTTTTCCTCCCCGGACAGATCTTCGTATTCGGCGACTTCATACTACGGGCCAATTCGCTTGGCCATCTGGAGCAGATCGAGAGCTACGCCCCTGGCCATCAGGTCAGGTTTGGAAACTTGAACTATACAGCCGACATCCTCGGAGACTTGATCTTCGACGGATTCGGGCCCATGTCGGGTGCGCCGCACAATCACGACGAGCATCACTTAGCTCTGCCGTCGGACAGTGTTCGGGAGATCACACCTGCAACTACTCCGGCCCTCAATCTGGAACAAATTGCGCCATATGAGGACGGGTGGATGGACCCCACCACAGAGGCCGCACACCCAGTGGTGATAGAGCCGAATACTGACTTCACCGAGACCCGTGTTTCCGAACCATTGGATTCATCCCCGACCATGGGATCCGAGTCGCCCGCGTCCGTGCCTATCGAAACCGATTGGGCACCGATCATGGAGTTTACCTCCGCGGATATCTTTCAGCACTCGCCCTTTGGCGACGTGTTAAACTCGTTGAGGTCTCTCTCCTTGTCAGGAGACTCTTGGCCGAACTATGTCTGGCTAGAATGGGATGCGGACGACGAAGAAATTCGCTCCCCACCCACCACCCACTTAGTAGCCACTGTCGACGATTTAACCGACATGCTCGACTTCGGCTCCGAAGACATCAACGGTATGGATGACGATGCAGGAGACGAACAAGAACCACCGCCCACAGGGCGCTGGACTGCCACCTCATCGTATGACATATACATGGTGGACACCCCCAAAGAAGGGGATGGCGATAAGACAACGGAGGATAACCCCTCCAAGAAGCAATCCAAGCACCGACGTCAGCGGCGCCGCTCTAAGTCCCGCCATAGCAAAAGTAGCGATACCGGCACAAGAGACAATAATGCTCCGGATAGTGCCGAAGACGACGATAATCCCCTCCGGCCAGACCTCGAGCGGGAGGATGAACAAGCTAGCCCTCCGAAACAGGCAGCAGACGGAGTATCAGAGGATGACAATTACATGCCTCTCTCCGAAGATGAGGTGAGCCTCGGCGACGAAGAATTTCTCGTGCCTGAGGATCCCGTCGAACAGGAGCACTTCAAGCGCCGGCTTATAGCCACAGCAAATAGCCTGAAGAAAAAGCAACAACAGCTCCGAGCTGATCAAGATCTGCTAGCGGATAGATGGACCGAAGTCCTTCCGGCCGAGGAATACGAACTCGAACGCCCAACCAAGACTTACCCAAAGCGCAGGTTCCTACCCCAACTAGAGGGGGAAGCATTGAAACCTACATCACCAGCGTATGATGCGGCTGATCGGCCACCTCGTGGCCGAGACAGAGAGGCATATCAGCCCGAAGTCCAGCCCGCACCCCGCCGCCATTCAAACAAAAACACCAAGGCCCGGGGCAACATGCGGGACCTGCGAGACGTATTGGAAAACAAAGCAAAACATGCAAGATCGATCTACAGATCACAGGGGCGCGCCCCAACGCGGGACAATGACCGTCACGCCGGATACACTAAAAGCAAATCCGGCCGGGCAGAATACAGCAGACAAGACTCGTATGAACTGCGTCCTGATATAGCCCGGCACAGAGGCGCCGCACACCCCCTATGCTTCATTGATGAAGTAATGGATCACGAATTCCCAGAGGGTTTTAAACCCGTAAACATTGAATCATATGATGGTACAACAGATCCCACGGTATGGATCGAGGATTTCCTCCTCAACATCCACATGGCCCGTGGTGATGATCTACATGCCATCAAGTACCTCCCACTAAAACTCAAAGGACCAGCTCGGCATTGGCTGAATAGCTTGCCAGCAGACTCCATCTGCAGTTGGGAGGATTTGGAAGATGCATTCCTTGACAACTTCCAGGGCACTTATGTGCGACCACCGGATGCTGATGTTTGAGCCATATAACTCAGCAGCCAGGGGAATCGGCCAGGAAATTCTGGACCTGGTTCCTAACTAAGAAAAACCAAATTGTCGACTGTCCGAATGCAAAGGCCTTAGCGGCTTTTAAGCATAACATCCGTGACGAGTGGCTCGCCCGGCACCTCGGCCAGGAGAAGCCAAAGTCTATGGCAGCCCTCACGACACTCATGACCCGCTTTTGCGCGGGCAAGGATAGCTGGCTGGCTCGCAGCAACAACACACCAAGAAATCATGGCAATTCAGATGCCAAAGATAGTAATGGCAGACCACGTCGTAACAGACACAAGCGCCGCAACAACGGTGACAACACCGAAGACACGGCAGTTAATGCCGGATTCAGTGGCTCTAAATCCGGTCAGCGGAAGAAGCCGTTCAAAAGAAGCAACCTAGGCCCGTCCAGTCTGGACCGCATACTCGATCGCTTGTGTCAAATTCACGGCACCCCCGATAAGCCAGCCAATCACACCAATTGAGAATGATGGGTGTTCAAGCAGGCCGGCAAAGTGAATACCGAAAATAAGGAAAAGGGGCTGCATAGCGACGATGAGGAGGAGTCCCGGCCGCCGAACACAAAAAGGACAGAAGAAATTTCCTCCCCAAGTGAAAACGGTGAACATGATATACGCAACCCATATTCCCAAGAGGGAACGGAAGCGTGCTCTAAGGGACGTCTATGCGATGGAGCCAGTCGCCCCAAAGTTCAACCCATGGTCTTCTTGTCCGATCACTTTCGATCATAGGGACCACCCTACTAGTATCCGTCATGGCGGTTCTGCCGCACTGGTCCTTGATCCCATCATTGATGGATTTCACCTCACCCGAGTCCTTATGGATGGCGGCAGCAGCCTGAACCTGCTTTATCAGGATACAGTGCGCAAAATGGGTATAGACCCCTCGAGGATCAAACCCACTAAAACCACCTTTAAAGGTGTCATCCCAGGTGTAGAGGCCCGCTGCACAGGCTCAATCACACTGGAAGTGGTCTTCGGATCTTCGGACAACTTCCGAAGCGAGGAGCTAATCTTCGATATCGTCCCGTTCCGCAGTGGCTATCACGCACTGCTCGGACGAACCGCATTTGCCAGATTCAACGCGGTACCGCATTATGCATACCTCAAGCTCAAAATGCCAAGACCTCGTGGGGTTATAACAGTCAATGGAAACACAAAACGCTCGCTCCGCACGGAGGAGCACACTGCGGCCCTCGCAGTAGAGGCACAAAGCAGCCTTTTAAGGCAAACCGCCAATTCGGCGATAAAGCCCCCGGACAACTTCAAGCGAGTCCGGAGTAACCTGCAACAGGATCGCCTGGCATGTTCAGAGCTTGCCTAGCAAATCGGCCTCCGTCCTAGTCCCAGTCAAGCGACGAAATCTGTGCCGCGCGTACATAATTACGCACTAAAAATACCATGGGCATAGGCGGGGGCACGGCCAGGACACATCCCACGATGCGGCTCAACCGCCCCAGGGGCTGTATACCTCTATCATTTTCTCTCTTTCAGGACCTTACTCTCTGGAAGCCCTTTTCGGCAGTCTGATTGCTGGACGCATTACGGGAAGGAAATACCAAGGAGGCAAGAAGCTAGGACGTACAAGGGAATCCCCAGGTGGTCTCTGATAACGATCGAAATACCTGTTTTAAATACCCATACGCAGCTTGCCCTTGGATAGGACATGTCGAATAGTCCTATTTTTTGCTTATTGCACTACTTGTATCAGTACGCTTTGACGTATTATTTAAATAACAATGCATCGCATTAGTCTATTATTGCATTACCCTTCCTTTTTTATTGTCTGTTTATTTATGACATATTGCACTCGTACATTCTGGTACGACCAGTACGCCAGGGGCTTCACTATACCCCATCAATACGGCGTGAGAAGTCCGAACACTTTCGACAGTGCGGCACCCCGAACTTATAGCACTATATGCATCAGCTCTGAATCATGTCTTGGGTCAATAGTTGGGTTTGCCCGGCTCCCATGTTTTGGTACCTTACCTTCCGCTATATCGGCTAAGGTAGCACTGGGAGAACTACTGCGATTGTGTCCCGGTTCTTCCGGACGAGCACCTCAGTAGAGAAAGCCGAAAACTGACTGTCATGATGCGGCGAGAGCTGGTCGCTGTTCGAGAGGTCTCAAGTCCTTAAAGACTTTTTCTGCTTCGGGCGAGGAGTCGGCCTTGCCCGACTTAGACGTATATAGTGCCCCAAATTTGGCCTTCCGAATACTAGGGGCTTCGCCAAAATTTAAAATTGTAGACTTCTATGGCTAAGTGAGAGTGATAAAGCTTTATAGTCTGATTGCCTGGTTCGCTGTGCTGAACACCTCCTTCGAAGGACCTAAAATTGGGATAAAGAGTGCTCAGGTTTATCCTGAACACCTCAGTACTTGTTACATGGGGGCAGAAGCCGACGACTGGCCAACTCTCAGATTTTATAAACGGCCGCACAGAAGGTAATATTTTAAATCACAAGCGTTGCATAGCGCAAATGAACTCGTTTCATATTACAGGATCACATGAGTACATTTATTCAAATATTACATCCTTAGCACATTCCTCCGCCACAAGGCGAGCACCCTTCAGGACACTTTCATAATACTTTTCAGGGTGGCGATGCTCCTTGCCCTCCGGCGGCCCCTCCTTCACTAGCTTTTCGGCGTCCAGCTTTGCCCAGTGCACCTTCGCCCGGGCGAAAGCCCTGCGCGCACCCTCGATGCAGACAGACCGCTTTATGACTTCAAGCCGTGGGCAGGCATTCACAAGCCGCCTCACCAGACCGAAGTAGCTATCAGGCAGGGGCTTGCCAGGCCACATCCGGACTATAAGGCCCTTCATGGCCTGTTCGGCCGCCTTGTGAAGCTCGGCCAGTTGCTTCAGCTGGTCGCTCAAGGGCATCGGGTGTTCGGTCCCAGTATACTGAGACCAGAACAAATTCTCCGTCGAGCTCCCCTCCTCGGCCCGATAGAACTCCGCTGCATCTGACACACTGCGGGGTAGATCTGCGAACGCTCCTGGAGAGCTCCGAACTCAGGTAAGTAAAAAGAAAGTTTCCCTCACATGCTTGCTTTGCATAATGAATGCCTTACCCGCCGCTATCTTCTTAACTGCCTCAATCTCCTGGAGGGCCTTTTGGGCTTCGGCCTTGGCATGTTGTGCGCTTTTGAGGGCCTTCGCAAGCTCGGACCCTTGCTTCTTAGAGTCAAGCTCCAAGGACTTGTGTTTCTTGACGAGAGCCTAGAGCTCTTGCTGCACCTCGCCTACTCGGGCCTCTTGTTTTTCTCGCTCGATGCGCTCCTTGGCCGCTTTGTCTTCGGCCTCGGATAGCACCTTTTGCAGGGTCGTCACTTTGGTCGTGGCCCCTAGCAAAATTCATGATGATCCTATTATTCCAAAACCAAATCTTTCTTTATCAATATACAGACGGGGTATCACTTACCTTTGTTCTCTTCGAGCTGCATCTTGGTAAGGCCGAGCTCTTCCTTGGACCGCTCAAGGTCCCGCTTTAGTGCGGCAACCTCCGCAGTACGTGCGGCAGCGGCTAGCAGTGAAGCTTGCATATGCACATAGACATATTCTGATTAGACTCCTGCGGTTATTATTTGATCCTCTATTCGGCCTTTCTTCGCGAACGCCAAACAGAGCATCAGGGGCTACTGTCTAGGCTGTAACATTTTCTAATAATTTGATTACTTACCTCAAAGCCTGTTAGGAGGCTGGCACAGGCTTCAGTCAGTCCGCTCTTGGCAGACTGAACCTTCTTGACCACCGCACTCATGATAGTGCGGTGCTCTTCATCAATGGAAGCGCCGCGAAGCGCTTCCAGCAAGTTGTCCGATGCCTCTGGTTGGACAAAGGTCATCAGCACAGACGGCTTGCCCCCCTTAGTGAGGGGTCGCCTGACAGAGTCCGGAACCACTGGAGGTTCCGGTACAGTATTTGGCTGGGGGCCAAACTTGCTGCCCCCGCCATTGGAGCCCTTGGGAGTTTGGCTCCCCTTACGCCCAGCGTCCGGAATTTCGCCTTGAGGCGCCTCCAGGACTACCTCCCCTTGGTTCGTTGCCCTTTGAGACAACACCTCGACGTCGTCCGTAGGGCGGGGGGAGGAGGCGGGCGGGGGCGAATCGTTGTTCATCTCCGATTGGCGCAAAGACTCCTCCGAAGAGGATACGTCGATGCGGGCTCGGGATGGACTGCATAATCATGTTCGGCATGATAAGAAGCAATAAAACAAAACATACCAGAATTACTATGGTATCCGGATACTTACGACTTCGCCAGGGGCTTATCCCTGGGCAGCCACTCGTCGTCGCTGTAGGCGGCGGTTGTGGAGTTGTCCGAAAGGAGGGTCCTTCCTTTCTTGGACCCTTCGGCCTCCCCAGATGGGACGGCCTTCCTTTTCTTGTCTCCCCAGGCTGGGGGGGAGAACTTTCCTCTTCCTCCTCCTCATTTTCATGGGAGGAGTGCGCCTCGGTGTTTTCGGACGATGAGTCCGATATAACCTGGCGCCGGAGACCCTTCCTGGTCCCCGTGGCCTTCTTCTTGGCCTTCTTCTCCGGCACCTCATAAGGCGCCGGAGCCAGCATCTCCGTTAGGAGAGCATCTGCTGGATCTTCGGGCAGGGGCGCTGGACAATCGATCTGCTCCGCTGTCGCGACCCAGTCTTGTTAAATGGCGTGGAGGCTTAGATCCCGTGCATGGTCAAACTGGGGGAAATGAACATCTTATGAGATATAAAAACTTACCGGATTGGCAGGGCACTTCACGCTGAGTCCGCGGTCCTCGGTAAGGGGAGGAGGTACCTCGGCGCCCTTGAACAGCACCCTCCAGACGTCCTTGTGTGTCGTGTTGAAGAGCTCTCGCAGTGTCTGGTGCTCGGCCGGGTCGAACTCCCACAAGTTGAATGCCTGTCTTTGACACGGGAGGATCCGGCGGAAGAGCATGACTTGGACCACGTTGACGAGCTTGATTTTCTTGCTCATCATGTTTTTGACGCATGTCTGGAGTCCGGTCGGCTCTACCGAGGAACCCCAGGACAGGCCCTTCTCTTTCCAGGAGGTGAGCCGCATGGGGATTCCGGATCGAAATTCGGGGGCGGCCACCCAGTTGGTATCGCGCGGCTTGGTGATGTAGAACCACCCCGATTGCCACCCCTTTATGGTCTCCACATAGGAGCCTTCGAGCCAGGTGACGTTGGGCATTTTGCCCACCATGGCGCCTCCGCACTCCGCTTTTTGGCCGACCACCACCTTCGGTTTAACGTTGAAGGTCTTCAGCCACAGGCCGAAGTGGGGCTTGATGCGGAGGCAGGCCTCGCACACGACGAAAAACGCCGAGATGTTGAGGATGAAATTGGAGGCCAGATCATGAAAGTCCAGCCCGTAGTAGAACATGAGCCCGCGGACGAATGGGTGGAGAGGAAATCCCAGTCCGCAGATGAAGTGGGTAAGGAAAACCACCTCTCATGGGGTTCTGGAGTTGGGATGATCTGCCCCGCATCTGGCAGCCGGTGTGCGATATCTGCGGCCAGATATCCGGCTCCCCGCAGCTTTGTGATGTCCTCCTCCATAACGGAGGAGACCATCCACTTGCCTCCCACTCCGGACATGATTGGAGTGGTTTGAGGAGAAAACGCGAACTTGGGTGCTGGAGCTCGAGTGCGCAAGAATGGATGAGCAAGGAGGAAGAAGGCGTGGGTGAAAAGGGTGAATCCTTGTCCCTTTATAAGGGCGGAGGAAGCTATGCGCCTCCCCACCTACCTGGTAAACTCGCTTATTCCCCAAGCACCATAATTGATGGCACGGTTAGGTTAACCACACCCGTATTGATGAGAATCCCGTGATAAGGGGACACGATCTCTGCTTCGACAAGACGTGCCAAGAAAACCGCCTCGCAATATGTGCAGTGGTTGGTTGTGAAAAACGGTTCGAATAATAACCGGGCCATGGTGTGATGTCATGCTGCAGAATGTGTCAGCAGATTAGATTTGTGGAAATATTATTCTCTCTACGGTGGTATGTGGAATTTGTTTTGCAGAGCCGGACACTATCCTTGTGTTCAAAATCTTCTATGGAGTATTCGGAGGAGGAACCCGCCTTGCAATGCCGAAGACAATCTGCGCGCCGGACTCATCGTCGTTGAAGCCTGGTTCAGGGGCTACTGAGGGAGTCCTGGATTAGGGGGTCCTCGGACAGCCGGACTATATCCTCTGGCCGGACTGTTGGACTATGAAGATACAAGATTGAAGACTTCGTCCGGTGTCCGGATGGGACTCTCCTTGGCGTGGAAGGCAAGCTTGGCAATACGGATATGTAGATCTCCTCCCTTGTAACCGACTCTGTGTAACCCTAGCCCCCTCCGGTGTCTATATAAACTGGAGGGTTTAGTCCGTAGGACAACAACAATCATACCATAGGCCAGCTTCTAGGGTTTAGCCTCTACGATCTCGTGGTAGATCAACTCTTGTAATACTCATATCATCAAGATCAATCAAGCAGGAAGTAGGGTATTACCTCCATCGAGAGGGCCCGAACCTGGGTAAACATCGTGTCCCCCGCCTCCTATTACCATCCGCCTTAGACGCACAGTTCGGGACCCCCTACCCGAGATCCGCCGGTTTTGACACCGACAACCACTTGAGCGGCTCAGCCTCAGCAAGCCTTTCTCAGGAGTTGGTGGCGGCACCGCCCACTCCCTGGGGCAGATCCGCCTCCCGTCACCTTCGGCAAGCGATAACTACCGCACGGAGCTGGTCGACTTTGACATCGCCCGCGTCGGCCTCCCGTACAATGCCATCCTCGGGTACCCGGCTCTGGCCCAGTTCATGGCGGCAACCCACCCGACATACAACCTCATGAAGATGCCAGGAAGCAAGGGTGTCCTCACTATCAAGGGGGACACCAAGGAGGCCGTGGCGGCGCTCAAACTTGCCTTCAAGACCGTCGTGGCGGCGCAGCCCGTCGGCACTGGCGCCCCCGAGGCCAAGGAGGCTGCACCAACCAAGAAGAAGCAGTTGTTCACCCAAGACAAGGCGGAAACCAAGCAGGTGCCGGTCGATGAAGACGGATCCTCGGGAGTCGCCTTTGCCATAGGTGCCGACCTCGACCCAGGCCAAGAGGAAGCTTGGTGAAATTCTTGCGCGCAAACAAGGAGATATTCGCGTGGGAGCCCAAGCAGCTGGTGGGGGTCCCGAGAGAAGTGATTCAACATCACTTGAGGGTGTGCCCCAACGTACGCCCGGTGAAGCAGCGGGCGAGACGGTAGTCCACGGAGAAGCAGGCCTTCATCATCCAAGAGACCCGCAAGTTGGAGGCGGCGAGTACCATTCGCGAGGTTCGGTACCCCGAATGGCTGGCGAACCCCGTCGTTGTGCCAAAGAAAGGTGGGAAGGAGCGAATGTGCGTCGACTTCACCAACCTCAACAAGGCCTGTCCCCAAGATCCGTTCCCGCTCCCACGCATCGACCAGATCGTCGACTCCACCGCCGAGTGCGACCTGCTGTGCTTCTTGGATGCACTCTCAGGGTGCCACTAGATCAAGATGGCGGTAGAAGATGTAGAGCAGATAGCCTTCCTGACCCCATGCGGGGTGTACTGCTACACTTGCATGCCTTTCGGACTGCGTAACGCGGGCGCGACTTTTCAGTGGCTGATGCACATCGCCTTAGGGTGACAGCTCGGGAGGAACGCGGAGGCCTACGTCGACGACATTGTGGTAAAATCTCGGGAGGCGAGAACCTTGATCGAGGATCTTGAGGAGACCTTCGCGAGTCTACGCCAGGTGAACTTGCGACTTAACCCAGAGAAGTGCGTGTTTGGTGTCCCTTCCGGCAAGCTGCTGGGTTTCCTCGTATCCCACAGAGGGATCGAGGCAAACCCAGAAAAGATCAAGGCCATCGAAGACATGAGCCCACCTCAGACCCTCAAGGAAATGCAGAAGTTGGCTGGACGGGTGACTGTGTTGTGGCGCTTCATCTCCAAGCTGGGGGAGCGCGCCCTACCTTTCTTCAAGCTGATGAAGAAGAAGGGCCCATTCAAGTGGACCCCGGAGGCCGACCGAGCTTTTCAAGACCTCAAGAGATACCTGACCAGCCCTCCAGTGATGGTGGCGTCGCGGCCTCTCGAGCCCCTAGTACTCTACCTTGCCGCCACTCCGTACTCCGCCAGCGCAGCACTGGTGGTGGTTTGGGAAGAGCACCAAGCCAAAGGCGCGTCGCGCCGGGCTACAACCGGGGTGACGCAAGATCAGGAAGGCGCAGCAAGAGCCGTAGCGGCATCAACAGGGGACCAAGCTCGGCAGGACGCCGCCGCCAAGGTCCTGACAAGCGATCAAGCGTCGGAGGTCCCATCACCTCAGGAGACATCTCAGCTTCTGCAAGACACGAGCCTCACCAACGCGCCAGCCCTCGTCGAGCACCTGGTGCATTTCATCAGCATGGTGTTGCGGAACGCAAGGGCGCGATACCCCATGCCCCAAAAGCTCCTCCTCGCGCTCTTGGTGGCCTCGCGCAAGTTGCGGCACTACTTCCAGGGCCACCCCATCAAGGTTGTCTCAGCCTACCCATTGGAGAGAGTGCTCAGGAGCCCCAACTCTGTTGGAAGGGTCGCTGAGTGGAACATCGAGCTGCAGGCATTCCAGTTGGAGTTCAGCACTACCAGGGTCATCAAGGGAGCCGCACTCACTGATTTTGTGGCGGAATGGACGGATGCCCCGACGCTTGAAGTAGGTGAGGACCGGTCCACCTCACCAGGAAGTGAGGCGCCCGACGGTTGGGTCATGTATTTCGCTGGGGCCTTCGCGCACTAGGGCGCGGGGCTGGAGGAGTACTTGTCTCGCCCACACAAGACAAACTCTACTACGTTGTGCAGCTCTGCTTTCAGCAGGGCGAGAAGGTCTCCAACAACATCCCCGAATACGAAGGCCTCATAGCTGGCCTAAAGGCTGCGGCAGCTCTGGGGGTGAAGTGCCTCACAGTTAAGGGCGACTCACAACTTCTCGTCAACTTCTCCAATAAAGTATACGAGCCAAAGGACGAGCACATGGAGGCATACCTCGCAGAAGTGCATAAGATGGAGAAGCAGTTCCTGGGCCTGGAGTTGCAGCACGTGCCTCGTGGCACCAATAAGGAAGCTGACGACATCACCAAGAGGGCGTCCAAGCGGCAGCCCCAAGAGCCTGGCGTCTTCGAGGAGCGGCTCTTCAAGCCGTCAGCAACGCCGCCACTTTCAAGGACAGCTCAGCCCCGGGAGGAGCTCCCGCAGGCGCCTGCCACAGGAGCCCCAGCCTGTGGCCCGACTTTGGGAGCGCGTCTACTCTTGGTGCTCGAGCCCCAGGAGGGATGCTGGACCAAGGAATTCAAGGAATACCTGATGCAAGGGACGCTGCCTGAGAAGGAGGAGGATGCGGAGTGCGTGGCTCGGCAAGCCATGACATACTGCATCCGGGACGGTGAGTTATACAGGAAGCGACCAAATGACGTTTCATTGCGTTGCATCTCCAGAGACCAGGGGAAGGAGTTGCTGACCGACATACGCGGTGAGAACTGGGGGCACCACTCCTCGTCGTGAACCCTCGTCGGCAAGGCATTCCGCAGCGGATTCTACTGGCCCACGGCGCTCAACGACGCAGCCGAGCTGGTGAAGTCCTGTGAAGCCTGCCAGTTCCACGCCAAGCAAATCCATCAGCCAGCTCAGGGCCTCTGGACTATCCCACTCACTTGGCCGTTCGTGGTCTGGGGGCTGGATATCTTGGGCCCATTTCCTCGAGCGCCAGGGGGCTACCGCTACCTCTATGTCGCCATCGACAAGTTCACCAGGTGGGCAAAAGTGGAAGCCGTCTGCACCATCCCAGCTGGTTCCGCGGTCAAGTTCATCAAGGGTCTCATGAGCCGTTTCAGGGTCCCCAACCGCATCATCACTGATAACAGCTCGCAGTTCACTAGTAATCTCTTTAGAACATACTGTGCTAACCTAGAATGCAGATCTGCTACGCTTCGGTGGCACACCCCAGGAGCAATGGTCAGGCCGAACGCGCCAACGCAGAGGTCCTGAAGGGCCTCAAGACCAGGACTTTCAAGAAGAAGCTCGAGGCCTGCGGCAAGGGCTGGTACGACGAGCTCCAGTCCGTGCTATGGTCCATCCGCACCACCGCCACCAAGCCAACGGGCGAGACCCCATTCTTCCTCGTCTACGGAGCAGAAGCGGTCCTCCCTCACGAGGTCAGGCATCGCTCCGCACGGGTCCTGGCATTTGATGAAACGTAACAGGACGCCACGCGGGGGATGGACCTCGTGCTGGGAGAGGAACGTTGCCGCGAAGCTGCATTACGGGCGGCAAGGTACCAGCAGGCCCTGCGGCGATACCACTGCCGCAGCATCCGCTCTAGGACGCTCGAGACGGGTGACCACGTCCTGAGGCGGGTCCTCTCCAAGGAAGGGTTGCATAAGCTCTCACCCATGTGGGAGGGCCCGTTCAAGGTCGTCCATGTCTCCAGGCCTGGTGCCGCGCGCCTGGAGACACAGGACGGGGTGCCCATCCAGAACGCCTGGAACATCCAGCACCTCGAGAAGTTCTACCCATGAAGCAAGGCCCAGCGCCTGTGAAGAAAGGCCCAATGCCTGTGAAGAAGGCCCAGTGCCTGTGAAGATCGCCGCCCGTGACACTCTCACGTAATAATGAGTGGGGCTGTACACGCCCCGGAGTCTCAGGAGTGCCGCCCTCGGGCCTCGGGGGCTCCCTCCCACGTCCAAGTGGCAGCACTTAGCTCCGCGCTGGTGAGAAGAATTGAAGACTAGACTAGGTGCCGGACGCGGCTTTTCATTTGCTTTTCGTAGTTGGCTCGCCTCCTTTTAGTTGAAATTTGCTCCTTGTGTTCCTTGCTGGTTTGGTTATGTCGCTTTTTGCCGCCGTTTCTGATTCTGGTTTAACTTGTTCTCTCTCTCGCCCACCTCGCGAGGGGGCTGGGCAGGTCCCTTTGCGAGCATTTTCCCCTTTCTCTGCCCCTCGTCCATTTTCGGAAACAACAAACATAGCAAAACGATTGGGAAATCATAGTTTGATACACGCCCTCCGGGGCCCATACTGGTTTCTTTTTTGATGCAGGAAGGAAAGGAAGAACAAAACAAAAGCAGCGCCTGCCTCTACAGCGGTCCACGGGGGCAGGCCCTAGGCGTCGCCCGGAGCTCAGCCGGACCCCTCCTCACGCTTCACGGAGGCGCGGCGATGAGTCGACCCGCTGCCACTTTTGAAGCGGGCGCGGCGGCGTGGCGGCTGGTCGTAGCCACCACTGCTGGAGCTGTCGCCGAGGGAAGAACCACCGTAGCTGGACGAGATGCGGTCGGCACCAAGGGCAGGTTCGCCCTCCCCCTCGTCCCGACCATCGTCAAGGCCAAGCACCTCCTCGCCGTCGTTCACCTCGGGGCAGCACCCGGCGCGGCGACCATCTTCTCCAAACACCCTCAGGTAGAGGGTTGCATCACCATCATACTTGAAATGGAGGGTGCACCGCCTGCCCAGGACGCGCACCCGGGTGAACGTCTGCCAGCCGCGAGCCAGGCTATGTTGCCCGCGGCGGAGACCTCGACCACGACCCAAGAAGCCATGCCGCAACAACCGTCCGCGTGCAGCCAGAGCCCGCCTGGACCAGAGGCTGGCAGCTCGTCGACGAAGAAGCGCGGGAGCTGAAGCCAGTTGCCGGCCGGGTTCTCCGACCAGATGACGAACTCCGGCAGCACCTCTGCCGAGTGGAAGCGCGGCCGGGGAGGCTGCGCAACCACGGCACGTCTCCCTTCATCGACGGGGCTGCCGCGACCGGAGCGACCCCTGCCACGCGCAGCGGCGCCACCCCGGGAGCGGGGGGGCGCGGCAGGGGTCGCGGTGTGCTTACGGGGACGGCCGCGTCCACGCTTGGGCGCCGGGGAGCCAGGACCCTCGCGAGGGGCCTTTCCCTTCTCTGCGGCAGAGAACCTCTTCGACGGCGCCATTGGAGTCGGCGGAGGAGCAGAGGAGGAAGAAGCAAGCGGAATGGGAAGAAATGGGCGACGGGGGCTCTGCCCCCCTCCTCATTTATAGTAGGAGAAGGCCAACCAGCGCCCCCACGATCACAGGTAATGATGGTTTTCCTTGCATGTCGCAGGGACTTGTCAAGTCAGGCAGTTGCCGAGGCAGCGTGGGGAAGCGGAGACGCCCACGTCCAATCAACCGCCACGCGTCGACCAAGGCCGCAGGCTATTGGGGCCCGCGGTGCTCCGTACTTGTGACACCCAAGTTTTTATTTGGATTTTTCAAAAGATTTTTTTATTTATTTGACTTGAGGGGAGTGATTTAAATTTTTCCTTTAAGAGAACTCTCCCTCTCAAATATTTTCTTTATGGCAAAAGTTTTATTTGGATTCAACCAAGATCTGTCTTTGGTCTTGGAGGTTCTTGCTTTTCATTTGGACTCAAGACAAAACATAAATATTTTCACTTGGGAAATGACTTTTGAAAATCTCCTTGAAATTTGCACTATGGCTTTTGGAAAATCCTTTGCCACTTTCAACAATTCCTTCTTGCCATGGCCTTAGTGCAAATCCTCTCTCCTAACCCTTTCCTCACCTTTGGATCATGATTTGCATCAAATCCAGCAAGTTGAACCTCCCCATGTATTTATTTCCATTTAAATCTTATTCAAGCAAATTTCTGCCTTCTCTTCTAGCACTTGGAGATTTACAAAGGAACTCCACTTTCTGTCTTGATTTTTGCCCCCAAACCTTTTTCCCCTCCTAGTCCTTTGAACCCTCAACCAAGAACCATGAAGATCCACTAGTCTCAGTTCAAAATTTTCAAACTACACCTGCTGCAAGTTTGGACCAGATTTGTCAAATTTGGTGAAATTCATTCAAAACCTTCTCCAAAAATTCCAAGTAAAATCAGGCAGCCCCTGGGTGCTTTGAGTGGTCATCTCACCAAGTTACAGCTCCAGAAAAATTTATCTCATAGCCAAAACCTCCTGTCGAA
The DNA here is from genome assembly GCF_018294505.1 of Triticum aestivum. Taxonomy (NCBI): domain Eukaryota; kingdom Viridiplantae; phylum Streptophyta; class Magnoliopsida; order Poales; family Poaceae; genus Triticum; species Triticum aestivum. The sequence continues at coordinate 514,760,629 of NC_057802.1, read as the reverse complement.
CACCTGCAGTGCACTGTCTATGTCAAGTTCAGAAAGTTCAGAGAACACTGCAGTGGCTTGCTGTCGTTTTCTTCAGAGAAGAGCATCGATCTCGCCAATACCACTGCGTCGCCTTGCTCCTCGTCCCCGCCCCCTTGTTCCTGCACTGCACGAACGCCTGGCGCCTTGCGGGCGTCGGTGACGAGCAGCGGAAGGTGCGCCGCCCCGTGACCGACGCCGGCGGCGGCTTTGCGGGCGCCAGCGGGAGACACGGCGCCGACGACGCCACCCAGCGCCGCCCAAACCACCGGAGCCCGCCGCGTGGCCTTCCACTCCCCCGAATACGCTACCGCTCTCGTCGTGAACCGCAAGGCGCGGAGCGCGCTCTCTGCCGCCGTTGAGCCCGTGCGGTCACCTCACCGTGGACCGACGCCATTACGCCAAGACCATCTCCGTTTAGCTGTGAAACGACTCCAGTAACCTCCACTGATGCTGCCTGGCCGCTCAAACCACCTGCCAATCCACTGCTCCGCCGTAATCGCTCGCCGGAGATTCTCCGTTCACGGCCACCCCGTCGATCCGCCTATAAATAGAGGCCCCGAGCTTCAACTCGAGCACCCACCATCCCTGCACTCCCCCTAGAGCAAGCCTAGCCACTGGTAGAGCCCCGAGGAGGTCTCCTTCCTCGACTCCGGCCGCCGTGACCCGCCACGGGATCCAGCCCGATTCGCCCCCGTGTGTGCTTCCCCGCCTCCATTCTCTTACCAGTAGCTTCACCATGCATCCCTCTTTCTGACCCGCACTTCAATTTGAAGCTTGCAGCCCTCCACCGGAGTTCCCCATCCTCACCCGAGCCGCCGTCCGTCGGAGAAAGTGTCGCCGTCGACGTGGTGCTCCCCGTTGGACGAGTCCACCACCCACCGACGCGGAAGAAGACGCTGAAGCTCTTGGTACCCTCCTTTTCTCCTAACTCGCCGTGGTTCGACGCCGGCGTCCACCGCAGTCTTCGGGCGCCAGCGAGCTTTTCAAAACTGACATGTGGACCCCGCGTGTCAGCCTCTGTTCTTTTATTCGCGAACCGTTTTCTGTTGGCGCCTTTGGGCAAAATACGTTTTCTCCTTTGCGCTTGCGCATTCCCAACCGAAGCGTTTTCTGTTTTCTCAGTTAAAACCCTGGAACTTTTCTGTTTCATTACAGATAAGTCCCTGGACAGAAACCTTTATAACTTTTTAATAAAAAGGAATTTTTGAGTGATTATTTTTCTGACAATATTCAAATTTTGTCTAGTTTTTTATGGGATTTATTTGAAAAATATTTGGAAAAGTTTCTGTGCACCCATTGGTTTTCACGTTAGTACCCGTTTCGTGATTGCCGTAGGTTCCGGAAGAGGTGACGGAGCCGCGAACTTCGCCGAGCTAGACTCCGACTTCTCCGAACCAGGCAAGCATGTTTTGAACATTTGATATGACAGGTGTTTTACATGTTCACGTGAGAGTTTGTGCGTGGCATATGAGTGTCGGTAAATACCTCGTTGCTTGTAAGGCAACGACCCGGTTGTTCCAAAGTCGCGATGATCTCTGATGAGAGATGGCCTAATCATGTGGTGACATGACGGGCATCAAGGTGGTACTATTGTAGCATACCAGCCTTGCGTCATCCGACTTTCCCCGACGTTAACGTGGTTGGAGCCACGTTATCATTCTTTTCCCGCATGTTCCAAAGTTGCGATGATCTCTGATGAGAGATGGCCTAATCATGTGGTGACATGAAGGGCAGCAAGGTGGTACTGTTGTAGCATGCCAGCCTTGCGTCATCCGACTTCCTCCGACGTTAACGTGGTTGGAGCCACGTTACCGTTCTTTCCCCTTTCGGTGCTACCACATGTCTCATTCCCAGGATGCGGTATAGTAAGTTGGTAACCTCTTTCCGTGTACACACCAAACAGAGAGGCCGGGATGATGGTACCTTGGCCCAGGATTAAAGCCAGTCATCCGGTCAGGGGGCATGGGTGTTTCCGGTTGGGACCGAGAGGGGGGCACCCCCTTAGAGCGCGCGTATAGAAATTTGATCCCATGCTACGCGAGGTTGTAGCCTCCCCGTCTCAAGGTTTTTCTTGAACGTCGCCGAGGGTGATCCCTGGCTTCGGATGGTTGAATTGGGTGTGTACTGGTTAGACGTGTTTCTTCCAAAACACCGTAGACGGAATAGTCCCCGTGACTACTGAAATCCGTTGGCTGTGGTTAAGTACAAACTCTGCAGAGTCAATTCTTTCCAAATCATCGTATCCATGATCAGTAGTGTAAACATTATATCCATATCTATCCGCGTGGAAAAAAAAACTTGTCCCCGGTGAACAAGCTCTAGTGGTAAATCCAGTTTTATTGGTACTCCTGTGGATGGACTAACTTTATATTGGTCGCATGCTTGTGATAATTTATGTTTCCGAACGATTGTATTATTGAGCTGTGATATAAGCCCTTTATGTGACATCGCACAGACGTCCAACTGTGGCGTGTACTCGTTTCTCACTCTAAATATAAGCCCTTTATGTGATCTCGCTCAGACGTCCGACTGCGGCATGCACTGTCTTTATTTTCTGTTATAAGCCCTTTATGTGGTGTCGCCCCGACGCCCGACTGTGGCATTATTATTCTGCATTTTCCTCTCGAGGAGTCTTTCAGACACTCGTTTGGCACCCGCATTATTATTCTGCATTTTCCTCTCGATGAGTCTTTCAGACACTCGTTTGGCACCTGTATTATTATTCCGCATTTTCCGCTCGAGGAGTCTTTCAGACACTCGTTTGGCACCTGTATTATTATTCCGCATTTTCCGCTCGAGGAGTCTTTTAGACACTCGTTTGGCACCAGTATTACTATTCTGCAGTTTCCGCTCGAGGCGTCATTCAGACCCTCGCTTGGCACCCAGTATTTATTATCTCTATGTCTGATCACACTGGTTAACTTGTTCATGTGCTTCATGTTTACATTTGTTATACCTTATGTCCGAACTGTCTTGTGAGTACTTTCATAGTACTCACCTGGCTTGTTGATTTGGCCAGATGTTGACGAAGGCGATCTCTTGGATGAAGAGTTTGATAGCGCGTCCGATGCCTAGAGGAGTCCCAGTCAGTCCTGCGAGATCCCGGTTATTGGTCACTTGTATTGTATACGCTTCCGCCACCCGCAATAAGTCTCCTCGAGCCTCACTCCGACGCTCGAAGAGCTGTAGTCTTCTGGAATCATATCACTCGCTTCATGATGATATTTCCACCACCGTTATTATCGTGAGTTAGTAGTTTGCCACCCTATCCGCCGTCTTGTTTTAGCGGCGTGCATGTAATAAATTGTTGGGCAGTCTCTGCTCAACCTTGTATTATATTTAGTACTCCTGGTATTTTTCTTCTGTGACCAAGATATTGTCTACCAGTGAGAAGGAATTCTTCCTCGTTGGTCCGTAAAAGGGATTGGTCTCTCAATAATTATTTTATTGAAAAACCGGTCGTGACAAGCTTGGTATCAGAGCCAGGCTGACTGTAGGAAGCCACTAGGTGCGAGCGCTAATCGGTTATTAGCGTTTTTGTGCTTTTTCAGCATTTTTGCAATTGTAGCTATTTTCTGTTGGTCATAAATTTATGACATGACTACTCAGAATTTTTGCCTACTTTTGTAGATGGCTGGCAGCAGCTGTGAGAATCGAGTGTTCACCAACGTGCCCGAGGGGTTTGTCAAGCTCCTCGTCTCCATCACCAAGCTCACGATCGGGCCAGCAGCTCGCCCGGAGTTCACACTCTATCAGCACAAGCTCAGTGACGACGTGTCTATGCACCAAGCTGTGGTGCAGTTCAAGGGAGGACGTTCTGCTGCACGCCACTTCCGTTTTGTGGGAAGGGCCATGCCTACGGAGAGGCATGCCATGCAGATGGCTGCCCGTGAGGCGATAGCTCGCCTTCGGGACATCCTTCCTACAATGAAGACCCGTCGCTACCGCTACCTCCCATGCCATGTGCCTTACACCAGCCACTATGCGTTCGCCTGCCATCGGGGAGAACGAGATGAAGCCATCGAGATGGTTGTGGAGTATCTCAAGGCTCTGGAGGAGTCTTTCGACAACCTCGTAGATGATCTTGTGGCTGCCCGCATGGACTTAGTCCGGGGCGGTCCTGCCAGCAGGAAGGAGCTTCTCCACACGGCGCTGCCCCTGACATTCGTCTCGTCTTCAGCCTCGTATGCACCGGCCGTTTTGGCCACTGCTCGCCGTCTGCCTACCACTGAGGAGTTCGACCAAGTCATCGCTCCTACTCCAGTCAGAGCCGCACCGCCTGCCGCACGCGCTCTACCACCAGTCGCCCCCGCACCATCACCGCAGCGCAGCGTCACGCGCCAGGAGCCAGCTAGAGAGGAGGTGGAGGTTGACTCTCCTGGACCGCTGAGCCTTGCCCTCGGCAAGGGGAAGGAGATCTTCACCATCCCCGACTGAGAGCACCGAGTAGCCGCGTGTTATGCCTGCTTGTATGATGCGTTGTTTTATCTGTATGCTAGTTTGTATTGGTGTGTTTGCTGCCTTCCGGAGTAGTACGCTAGTTTTTAATAACATGTCAGGATTGTGTACGCGCATCCTGAGTGCTGTATCTTGTGTTTGTTTTTCGCATGTAAGATTTATGTTAAGCACTTCTTCTCCATGAAAAATCATTTGTGTTTCTTTGAAAACCTTGAAGCCTTTTGATTATTGCCTTTGCGAGAGTTTTCTTGTGCTACACAGCTTTTCTCATGGGTTTTACAAATAATACCCCGGACTGGAAAAATGTCTCGCCCGTGGACTCGCTCCATGCCCAATCAGCCAGAAGAAGTTTACGGGACACAGACCAGCAACAATTTCACTCAGGGTCAGTCCAGCCAACAAGACAGCGAAGCAGCACTGTCTCAAGTATGTCGTCTCTTCGAGCAAAGCCAGCAACAGCACCAAGAGATGATGAATCATGTCATCAATATGGGAAACCACCGTGAACCCTATCAACCCCATATCAAGTTATCTGAGTTACAGAAGACTCGCCCCTCAACTTTTGCTCACACCGACAGACCGTTGGAAGCCGATGATTGGCTTCATGAGATTGAAAGGAAACTGATTATTGCTCAGTGCTCAGATCATGAGAAGGTGCTTTATGCACCACACTACCTTACTGGAGCAGCCGCAGCATGGTGGGAAAACTTCCTACACATGCATCCCAGGGAACACAACATCACCTGGGAAGAATTCAAGGAAGGCTTCCATGGGGCACACATCCCCAGGAGCGTCCTAAAGATCAAGAAGAGAGAGTTTGATGACCTGAAGCAAAGAGGCATGTCCGTCACAGAATACAACGGCCAGTTTACCCAACTGTCCCGTTATGCCTACGACGAGCACATGACAGAAAGCAAGAAGATGGAAAAATTCCTAGACGGCCTGGCACCAGCGTTAAGATGCCAGCTGATCGTGCACACCTTTCTGGATTTTAAGACGCTGGTGGACAAGGCCATCACCCTGGAGAATGAGCGCCGTAGTCTGGAAGATATCCGCAAGCGAAAGAGGGACAAGACGACTCTTGCTCGCAGCAACCGAGGCAAGACTGAGGTCCCAAGGACAGACACAAGGAGATCCACGACTACTGAGCCAAGGCCCGTCGGACAATTTCATGCCAGGGATAAGGAGTACACATACCGTCCAGGGGTCACCTGCTATGCTTGTGGTCAACAAGGGCATTATGCTAAACAGTGCCCGAAGCCAAGAGACTCGGCACCCAAGCCGAACAATGGTGGAAACAATCCAGCCCCCAAGCGCAACAACTTCAACCCCAGCAACAACCATAGGAAGGGTCACCTGAACCATGTGACCAGGGAAGAAGCGCAGAATGCCCCAGACATCATGCTCGGTACGTTCCCTGTCAACACAGTACCTGCCACGGTTTTGTTTGATTCTGGAGCTTCCCATTCGTTCGTTTCGAAGAGTTTTGTTTCGCAACATGGTTTTCCGATACTTCCTTTGGAAAAATCTATGATCATCAAGTCCCCCGGAAATAAGCAAATCGCTCAAGGTTACTGCCAAGGAGTGGTCATTGAGTTCGAAGGACTACAATTCCACGCGAATCTCATCGTGTTGGAAAGTAAAGGACTGGATGTCATTTTAGGGATGGACTGGTTAACCACCAACAAAGGATTCATCGACTGCTTCAATCGAACAGTGATTCTCACTCACCATCACGGCAAGACTATAAGAGTTTCCGCTCAAGAAAGGCCACGATCACAGCAGCCAAAACTGAACAAAATGGACATTGCAGAACTGAGAAAGGTTCCAGTGGTATGCGAGTTTCCTGATGTGTTCCCTGAAGAACTACCAGGCATGCCACCAGACCGAGAGATAGAATTCAGCATTGAACTAGCACCTGGCACCGCTCCCATCTATAAGAAGCCGTATAGAATGGCACCCTCAGAATTGGTGGAGTTGAAGAAGCAGATAAAGGAGTTGTTGGACAAAGGATTTATTCGAGCCAGCTCCTCACCATGGGGTTCGCCAGTGTTGTTCGCCAAGAAGAAGGACGGGACATTGAGACTGTGCATAGACTATCGAGCCCTCAATATGGTCACCATCAAAAACAAATATCCGATGCCACGGATAAATGATTTGTTTGACCAGCTCGCACAAGCCAAGGTGTTTTCAAAGATTGATTTGAGATCGGGATACCATCAACTGAAGGTACGGACAGAAGATATCCCCAAGACAGCATTCACTTCCAGATATGGGTTATACGAGTTTACAGTGATGCCTTTTGGACTAACGAACGCCCCCGCATATTTCGTCCACCTCATGAACAAAGTGTTCATGAAATTCATGGACAAATTTGTGGTGGTATTCATTGACGACATTCTGGTTTACTCGAGGACACCAGAAGAGCATGCTGAGCACCTCAGGATTGTTTTGGGAGAATTGAGGAGACATCAGTTGTACGCCAAATTTAGCAAGTGCGAATTTTGGCTAAGACAAGTTGGTTTCTTGGGCCATATACTGAACCAAGAAGGCGTGGCCGTAGATCCAGAAAAAGTCAAGGCCATACTGGGCTGGAAGCCACCCGCCAATGTTACAGATGTGCGGAGTTTCCTAGGAATGGCCGGATATTACAGGAGGTTTATTGAAGGATTCTCCACTGTGGCGAAACCTATAACACAGTTACTCAAGAAGGACAAGAAATTTGTATGGACGGAAGCATGCGAGCAGAGCTTCCAAGAACTCAAGAAGAAGCTGACAACCGCACCAGTCTTAACTGTGCCAGACATACACAAGAGCTTTGAAGTGTATTGTGACGCGTCCCGAAAAGGTCTCGGATGCGTGCTAATGCAGGATGGCAAGGTTGTCGCATATGCCTCCAGGCAGCTGCGAAAACATGAGGAAAATTACCCAACACATGACCTGGAGCTAGCAGCAGTTATACATGCACTCAAGGAGTGGAGGCACTTTCTGTTAGGAAATCGCTGTGAAATATATACAGACCATAAGAGCCTCAAATATATCTTCACACAGCCAGAGCTGAATTTACGCCAACGACGCTGGTTGGAACTAGTCAAGGACTATGACGTCGGTATTCACTACCACCCAGGGAAAGCAAATGTAGTGGCCGATGCCCTTAGTCGAAACCCCAGCCCGGACAGTGACGGTCAGCAAAATTTGAGGCCTGAGTTTCAGCGAGAGTTCACTAGGCTCAACATGATGTTAGTCTCTGAGGGCACCGTATCGAACCTGGAGATACAACCCACCCTGGTGGAACAAATTAAGAAGGCTCAACAGGGACATCCCAGCATCGAAGGCATAAAGAAGAAAATGAATCTTAGTAAGACTTCAGAGTTCGTCACAGACAGTGAAGGAACATTATGGTACCGAGACAGACTTTGCGTACCTAACATTGAGGAACTCAAGCAACAGATCTTGACGGAAAGCCACACCGCCCCATACTCGATCCACCCTGGAGGAACCAAAATGTACAAGGACATCCAGGAAAGATTTTGGTGGCACGGTATGAAAAGAGATATAGCCACATTCATTGCTTGTTGCGATTCATGTCAGCGCATCAAGGCCGAGCACCAAAAGCCAGCAGGGCTACTCCAGCCTAACAGGATACCGGAGTGGAAATGGGATGAAATAGGAATGGATTTCATCGTCAGATTACCCCGATCACAACGTGGGAATGACGCCATATGGGTCATCACAGACCGACTAACCAAGGTTGCTCATTTCATTCCCGTGAAGACTACCTACTCCACCCAAAGACTGGCAAAACTTTATCTATCTCGTATAGTTTGTTTGCACGGAGTCCCAAGGACTATAATATCAGACCGAGGCACACAATTCGTCTCCAAATTTTGGGATCACCTACAACAAGCTCTGGGCACGCAACTAGCTTTCAGTACAGCATACCACCCTCAGACTGATGGACAGACGGAACGTGTGAACCAGATCCTAGAGGATATGCTAAGAGCCTGTGTGCTCACCTATGGATCCAGTTGGGAAGAGAGTTTGCCGTATGCCGAATTTGCTTGCAACAACAGTTACCAAGCCAGCTTGCAAATGGCACCCTTTGAAGCATTGTACGGACGAAGGTGTCGTACCCCATTGAATTGGTCAGAGACATGTGACAGCCGTATCTTCGGCCCAGATATGCTTAAAGAGGCCGAGGAGAAAGTTAAACAAATCTGGGACAGACTCAAGACAGCACAGAGCCGCCAAAAGAGCTACTATGATCAGAAGCACCGTGAGGTCAGCTTTGAACCCGGTGATTCCGTATACCTCCGAGTATCTCCTATGAGGGGTCTGCAACGGTTCAAAATTAAGGGGAAGCTAGCCCCAAGATTTATTGGACCATTTTGTGTAAAGGCACGAAGAGGCACGGTGGCCTACCAACTAGACCTACCCAAGGAGCTGTCAGACGTCCATGACGTATTCCACGTCTCGCAGTTGAGGAAATGCGTGAGTAACCCGGAGAAACATGTACCTCATGAAGACATTGATATGCAACCAGATCTCACCTACAGAGAGAGGCCAGTAAAGATTTTAGAAGAGTCTGAACGGAGGACCCGTCAGAAAATGACAAGATTTTTCAGGGTTCAGTGGAGCAACCACACTGAGGATGAAGCCACATGGGAAAGGGAAGATTTCCTCCGAGCAGTGTATCCATATCTATTTGAGGAGCAGCAGAAATCTCAAGGACGAGATTTTTCCTAAGGGGGTAGGTGTTGTGACACCCAAGTTTTTATTTGGATTTTTCAAAAGATTTTTTTTATTTATTTGACTTGAGGGGAGTGATTTAAATTTTTCCTTTAAGAGAACTCTCCCTCTCAAATATTTTCTTTATGGCAAAAGTTTTATTTGGATTCAACCAAGATCTGTCTTTGGTCTTGGAGGTTCTTGCTTTTCATTTGGACTCAAGACAAAACATAAATATTTTCACTTGGGAAATGACTTTTGAAAATCTCCTTGAAATTTGCACTATGGCTTTTGGAAAATCCTTTGCCACTTTCAACAATTCCTTCTTGCCATGGCCTTAGTGCAAATCCTCTCTCCTAACCCTTTCCTCACCTTTGGATCATGATTTGCATCAAATCCAGCAAGTTGAACCTCCCCATGTATTTATTTCCATTTAAATCTTATTCAAGCAAATTTCTGCCTTCTCTTCTAGCACTTGGAGGTTTACAAAGGAACTCCACTTTCTGTCTTGATTTTTGCCCCCAAACCTTTTTCCCCTCCTAGTCCTTTGAACCCTCAACCAAGAACCATGAAGATCCATTGTCTTCAGTTCAAAATTTTCAAACTACATCTGCTGCAAGTTTGGACCAGATTTGTCAAATTTGGTGAAATTCATTCAAAACCTTCTCCAAAAATTCCAAGTAAAATCAGGCAGCCCCTGGGTGCTTTGAGTGGTCATCTCACCAAGTTACAGCTCCAGAAAAATTTATCTCATAGCCAAAACCTTCTGTCGAACACCTGCAGTGCACTGTCTATGTCAAGTTCAGAAAGTTCAGAGAACACTGCACTGGCTTGCTGTCGTTTTCTTCAGAGAAGGGCATCGATCTCGCCAGTACCACTGCGTCGCCTTGCTCCTCGTCCCCGCCCCCTTGTTCCTGCACCGCACGAACGCCTGGCGCCTTGCGGGCGTCGACGACGAGCAGCAGAAGGTGCGCTGCCCCGTGACCGACGCCGGCGGCGGCTTTGCGGGCGCCAGCGGGAGACACGGCGCCGACGACGCCACCCAGCGCCGCCCAAACCACCGGAGCCCGCCGCGTGGCCTTCCACTCCCCCGAATACGCTGCCGCTCTCGTCGTGAACCGCAAGGCGCGGAGCGCGCTCTCTGCCGCCGTTGAGCCCGTGCGGTCACCTCACCGTGGACCGACGCCATTACGCCAAGACCATCTCCGTTTAGCTGTGAAACGACTCCAGTAACCTCCACTGATGCTGCCTGGCCGCTCAAACCACCTGCCAATCCACTGCTCCGCCGTAATCGCTCGCCGGAGATTCTCCGTTCACGGCCTCCCCGTCGATCCGCCTATAAATAGAGGCCCCGAGCTTCAACTCGAGCACCCACCATCCCTGCACTCCCCCTAGAGCAAGCCTAGCCACTGGTAGAGCCCCGAGGAGGTCTCCTTCCTCGACTCCGGCCGCCGCGAGCCGCCACGGGATCCAGCCCGATTCGCCCCCGTGTGTGCTTCCCCACCTCCATTCTCTTACCAGTAGCTTCACCATGCATCCCTCTTTCTGACCCGCACTTCAATTTGAAGCTTTCAGCCCTCCACCGGAGTTCTCCATCCTCACCCGAGCCGCCGTCCGCCGGAGAAAGTGTCACCGTCGATGTGGTGCTCCCCGTTGGACGAGTCCACCACCCACCGACGCGGAAGAAGACGCTGAAGCTCTTGGTACCCTCCTTTTCTCCTAACTCGCCGTGGTTCGACGCCGGCGTCCACCGCAGTCTTCGGATGCCGGCGAGCTTTTCAAACCTGACATGTGGACCCCGCGTGTCAGCCTCTGTTCTTTTATTCGCGAACCGTTTTCTGTTGGTGCCTTCGGGCAAAATACGTTTTCTCCTTTGCGCTTGCGCATTCCCAACCGAAGCGTTTTCTGTTTTCTCAGTTAAAACCCTGGAACTTTTCTGTTTCATTACAGATAAGTCCCTGGACAAAAACCTTTATAACTTTTTAATAAAAAGGAATTTTTGAGTTATTCTTTTTCTGACAATCTTCAAATTTTGTCTAGTTTTTTATGGGATTTATTTGAAAAATATTTGGAAAAGTTTCTGTGCACCCATTGGTTTTCACGTTAGTACCCGTTTCGTGATTGCCGTAGGTTCCGGAAGAGGTGACGGAGCCGCGAACTTCGCCGAGCTAGACTCCGACTTCTCCGAACCAGGCAAGCATGTTTTGAACATTTGATATGACAGGTGTTTTACATGTTCACGTGAGAGTTTGTGCGTGGCATATGAGTGTCGGTAAATACCTCGTTGCTTGTAAGGCAACGACCCGGTTGTTCCAAAGTCGCGATGATCTCTGATGAGAGATGGCCTAATCATGTGGTGACATGAAGGGCATCAAGGTGGTACTGTTGTAGCATACCAGCCTTGCGTCATCCGACTTTCCCCGACGTTAACGTGGTTGGAGCCACGTTATCGTTCTTTTCCCGCATGTTCCAAAGTTGCGATGATCTCTGATGAGAGATGGCCTAATCATGTGGTGACATGAAGGGCAGCAAGGTGGTACTGTTGTAGCATGCCAGCCTTGCGTCATCCGACTTCCTCCGACGTTAACGTGGTTGGAGCCACGTTACCGTTCTTTCCCCTTTCCGTGCTACCACATGTCTCATTGCCAGGATGCGGTTTAGTAAGTTGGTAACCTCTTTCCGTGTACACACCAAACAGAGAGGCCGGCATGATGGTACCTTGGCCCAGGATTAAAGCCAGTCATCCGGTCAGGGGGCATGGGTGTTTCCGGTTGGGACCGAGAGGGGGGCACCCCCTTAGAGCGCGCGTATAGAAATTTGATCCCATGCTACGCGAGGTTGTAGCCTCCCCGTCTCAAGGTTTTTCTTGAACGTCGCCGAGGGTGATCCCTGGCTTCGGATGGTTGAATTGGGTGTGTACTGGTTAGACGTGTTTCTTCCAAAACACCGTAGACGGAACTAGTCCCCGTGACTACTGAAATCCGTTGGCTATGGTTAAGTACAAACTCTGTAGAGTCAATTCTTTCCAAATCATCGTATCCATGATCAGTAGTGTAAACATTATATCCATATCTATCCGCGTGGAAAAAAAAACTTGTCCCCGGTGAACAAGCTCTAGTGGTAAATCCAGTTTTATTGGTACTCCTGTGGATGGACTAACTTTATATTCGTCGCATGCTTGTGATAATTTATGTTTCCGAACGATTGTATTATTGAGCTGTGATATAAGCCCTTTATGTGACGTCGCGCAGACGTCCGACTGTGGCGTGTACTCGTTTCTCACTCTAAATATAAGCCCTTTATGTGATGTCGCTCAGACATCCGACTGCGGCATGCACTGTCTTTATTTTCTGTTATAAGCCCTTTATGTGGTGTCGCCCCGACGCCCGACTGTGGCATTATTATTCTGCATTTTCCTCTCGAGGAGTCTTTCAGACACTCGTTTGGCACCCGCATTATTATTCTGCATTTTCCTCTCGAGGAGTCTTTCAGACACTCGTTTGGCACCTGTATTATTATTCTGCATTTTCCGCTCGAGGAGTCTTTCAGACACTCGTTTGGCACCAGTATTACTATTCTGCAGTTTCCGCTCGAGGCGTCATTCAGACCCTCGCTTGGCACCCAGTATTTATTATCTCTATGTCTGATCGCACTGGTTAACTTGTTCATGTGCTTCATGTTTACATTTGTTATACCTTATGTCCGAACTGTCTTGCGAGTACTTTCATAGTACTCACCTGGCTTGTTGATTTGGCCAGATGTTGATGAAGGCGATCTCTTGGATGAAGAGTTTGATAGCGCGTCCGATGCCTAGAGGAGTCCCAGTCAGTCCTGCGCGATCCCGGTTATTGGTCACTTGTATTGTATACGCTTCCGCCACCCGCAATAAGTCTCCTCGAGCCTCACTCCGACGCTCGAAGAGCTGTAGTCTTCTGGAATCATATCACTCGCTTCGCGATGATATTTGCACCACCGTTATTATCGTGAGTTAGTAGTTTGCCACCCTATCCGCCGTCTTGTTTTAGCGGCGTGCATGTAATAAATTGTTGGGCAGTCTCTGCTCAACCTTGTATTATATTTAGTACTCCTGGTATTTTTCTTCTGTGACCAAGATATTGTCTACCAGTGAGAAGGAATTCTTCCTCGTTAGTCCGTAAAAGGGATTGGTCTCTCAATAATTATTTTATTGAAAAACCGGTCATGACAGTACTTGACCTTTGGCTTCGCCTCGAAGCCAAGCCCGAGCGCGCCTTGGGCCCGGGGGCTACTGTCGGCGTTCTGGGAACGGGGGTTCCCAGACTTGCCTGCCTGCGGCCCACGGCGTGGCTGTGCTAGCAGGCCTGTACGGCCCATCTTCATCAACAAGGCATTCAAGACCCTCGCGAGGGGCCAAGCTTTGCGAGGCGGACGACGCAAGACCTCTTCAGGAGCGGCCTCGCCAGGCAGGCTCATGAGGGACGGAGAGATCAAGGCAAGGCAAACCTCGCGAGGTTCTCGTGACATGAGCCATGACGATCGAGACCAGGCGGGCGCCGGGCGAGCGCCAACGCGCGCAGCGTCCTTGTTTCCCCTTTGGTGCTAAGGTGACAAGCGCAGGTGCGGAGTACCGAGGCATCAAGCAAAGGTTTCCATATCGATGCAACGAGACCAAGACCAGCAGGACGGCAAGACGGGGGTCACCATGGAGCCCAAGGCGGCGTCACCACCAGAGCCTTTTGCAGGCGAATACTACTTTTGTCAGGATAAGCTGTGCTAGCTGTCCCCTTTCAAATTGGCCGTTGTTGGCTCCCTTCCCGCTCAATATTTGGGGAGAGGACCAGGGCCTCTATAAATAGGACTAGCCACCACAGTAGGAGGCATCTGATCTTGAGCCAATCCTTAGCCACACACCGAGCACAAGAACACCTCAACCTCAGGAGGCTGTTCTTCCCCTTGTACTATTCATCATCAGCCCAAGAGGCAATCCACAACCACCACACTGGAGTAGGGTATTACACCACAACGGTGGCCCGAACTAGTATAAATCTTGTGTCCCTTGTGTTGTGAGTTCATCGAGTTCATTCTTGAGATCTTAGCAAACCTAGGGCGTGGATCGGTAGGGAGGAGAACTTCGCGCGCACCCCAGTGTTCGAACCTTAAGGGTTTTGCCGGAACCCGTGATCCGACATTCTATTTCAAAATTTCAAACGAAGCGCCAAAAGAGCCTCTACTCGCCCGAAACCGTGTGAGACCAATGTTTGGTAGTAGAAGGAAATTACTTTTCTAACTCCGACCCGTGAAACCTACCGGCCCGACGTCCAAAGATCTAAACTGGGGTAGGTTTGTAGCTTCATCTAGACGCCACGCAACCGCCTCCGAAAAACATTCATACACAATGGCCGCCTAAGCACACATGTGCGCGGCCGAAATCGCTCCCGCCCACTATTTGGGACACTTGGGACTGCCATCCTACCCCCGACCCGAGGGGGCAAAGTTTGTACTTTCCCCAAATTTCAAACAAGCGCGTCCCATCTGTTCAAAAAAACCAAAAGCAAGCGCGTCTCAGACCAAAACATGGTTCTCCCTTAGCTCCCCCCCCCATCCGATTCCCCATTCGTACTCTGTGGGCGCCAAAACGACCTCTCCACCAGCCGCGAAACCCCGGCGTCCTCCGTCCGCCACCCCATCCTACCCATCAACCGCCGCCCTCCTCCATCACGCCGGAGCCGATACCCCGATGTCGTCGTCCACCGCAACCTCAACCGCAACGCCCTCCAAGGCTAGTAGTTGAAGCCGAGGCTGAGCCGTCCGTACCCGAGCCAGTTCAACCACGCCGTCCTGCGCCTCACCGCTGCCGCTCCAACTTCGCCACCGTCCACCGCACCGGAGCTATTCCTGCTACGCCGTCCTTCACCACCTCGGATCTGCTTCCCCTCCACCGACATACGGCCCTGGCAACACAGTCAACAGTTTGGCCATGGGTTTGTCCAAGCCTGCACCCTCCTCCAAAACATCGGTTTCCCCAGCAAAAAGAAGAAGATCGGCGCGACATATGGAGGCGACCACACTGGCAACCGGAAATGGTACTCCTCTTCCCTTATTCGTGCAAATCTTACGTGTCTGCTTGCACGGTATTCATTCCACAGAAGACACTAGTTGACCGCTTCTTCTTGATACTAGATGTTCCTAGTAACTCGCGATGCACAAGGTTTCTCCTCATATACTATTTCACCTTAGCTAGAGGTATGTCGCCCCCTGGATTTCAATTCCTGGTCAGTTGATTCCCAATTAACGGAAGAATTCCCCAGCGTAACAGGCGCTAGTCCGCCTATTACGTCGGGAAAGCAGCGCCTCGGTGTTTACCCTAGGGGCGTGTGGGGCCTGGAGCTGCTGGTGCCCGATCTGGAGGTCGGTTGGGATTAAAGGGATGGCCTCGGGGCGCTGCCAAGCACGGCGGTGGTGTGAGGTCGAGGGAAGGGCGGGGCGGCGGAGGCAGGGGTCTGGGCCGGTGGTCGCTGGCGGTTCGAGAAAGATCATCAACAGTGACTAGCGGGAGGTAGACGAAGGCCATCAGCCCGTTCCTTATAGATCGGACGGTTCATAAAAACTGACTGGCCTATTTATTTTCAGTCGACTGTTATCTTGATAGGACCACATGTGGTGGTGTGCTGGAGGAGTACCTGCATTTCCTGTGCTCATATATTACAAAATCATACGGAGTAGAATCTAATTTTGTCTCCTGTCATTTATTTTTCAGCCACCTGCTATATGCTACTTTTACAGTGCACTAGTTCTGCACACACTTCACCCATACTCTCACTATTGTGTTTTTATGCAAGGGTATTTCAGACTCTGCCTTCACAGAAGCAGAAAAGGAAAGAGAGAAGTCGCTCCAGCGTGGTATGCGGCTAGGCCAGACACGTTTCAGCGTTATAAAGGATGCAGTGTCAGAAGATGGAGACGTTAAACGTAGCTCTGCCGTTGATGATCTCAATTGCCACACACAACCATCCCAGGTGCTTGCTTTAACTTCATGATGTCATATGTGGTTGCATGTTGCATATGGTGTCTAGCTTGTATTCGAAAGGCTGAAGTCGGTCTTTCTTAAGATAAGGAAAGATATTTTTTACATGAACCACCATCCCGGGAGCACCAGAAGTCAAATAGCTAGTCAGGGCACTGGCCGAGCTAGTGACAAGCCCAGCACAAACAGGCATCACCTGGAAGCCAACTAAAAAGCCATGATGGTGGCGAAGCAGCCCGCCTCCCACCAGGCTCTCAGGTCCTAGATGATCATGCTCACCACTCCAGCCGGATGTCTAGCTTGTATTGCTTCCAATTTGGTTAAATTGCATCTGCTTAGCTTACACACTATACCTTTGAATATGACATGCCTTCCTGTTTTTGGTACATACGTACATCTGTCTATTAACCATGTTCTTACATCAAACTAATGTTCTTGTGTATCCCTCATCAATCACTTATGATGAGGCAGTCAGACCAGTGGACTACTGTGAGAAAAGATCCTCATTTAAAGATTGCAGCGTCAGCCTCCCCACATGATTCTCAAGAAACAGCAAGGCTAGATGAAGATAGTGAACGTAGCTTTATACACTACTGCAGGATGCTGGTAACGCGACACTACGATCAGAGACCCTTCGACAAAATTGTGTGTGATGCCATAATCGCAAACGGTGGTGTAAAAAACCGTCAAAAAGGGTGCAAAACGTTTGCGATGGAGGATGCATCAGACACGGCTCAGATTTTAGTTGCGTGTGCGATGCAGGGCATAAGGTTTAATTTAATCAACCATTTGCGATGAGGAGGAACAAAAGAAACAGGCAGCCAGATGAAGGTGTGTGCGATGTACAGCATACGGTTCACTCGGATGAACTATTTGTGATTAGGCAACACAAAAGAAACGGTCAGCCCGATCAAGGTGTGTGCAATGTACAGCATACGGTTCACTCGGATGAACTGTTTGTGATTAGGCAAGAGAACAGAAACGGTTCAATATAACAAGATGTGTGTGATACGCGACAAATAGGTATGTAATCAGAAATGTTTGCGAAGACCGATAATAACACAGATGATTGCTTCTAATATGACGTATGTGATATGCTCTGTCTACAGAACATCTATTGGCCATTGTGGGATGGGCGATCATCCGGATACACCATAAGGATGCGAAGAGGCATTCCTACCAGCAAGGACTAGTTGTTCCACCAGTAGCTCATGTAAGAAAACTATCAAGTTAAGTGTGCTCAGGCTGGAGCAGCCATCAGATGGGTGACCGGATGGGAAATTAGCTGCTCCCTCGGCTAATTTAACCTTGAGGTCCTTGTTTTTTATTTTTTTATTTTTAACACATGTTAAAGAAGGTCTACCGCATTAATTTTTGACAATGTGCGATACGTGGCATACAGTTCATCCATCCGACATGTTTGTGATGGAATAGGTCGTGTGTGTTGTGGGCAAACGCTTGCTAGTATTCAACCGTTTGGGACTGATGAATTCATCACCGACGGGTTTCCTAGTGTGGTCCGTGTTCATCTGATCATCATCTACTTCTTGTACTAGCTCGATGTTCCTTCTATGCTAAGTTTGCATTAATTGATGGCGTTTTATGAACACGCCACCATTTCCCGCCATTTCCTCACCTGTTTCCCGCCACCCTGCTCTATTGCGCATAGGCGGCGCGCAACTCACGGAGTGACAAGCGCAGCCAGTAGCACATCCACCTTTTACAAGCATGCCAACCCACCAAAGCGCCGCCTTTGCCATCAACCTCGTCGCCGAGGAAAACGAGCAGGTGCCACGGCCCGTCGAGGCCGAGGCGCTCCCCGGCAATGCGATGGACGACGATGTGATGCGCGTCATCGCCAGGGTTGAGCAGACCTTTGGCGCATGGCGCTTGAGCGCCGCGGATCAAGATAGTCATGTCAGCGCCGACAGGCTGCAGCTCACCGCACAACATGATCGATGGCGCGCCGCAGAGCAAGCTAGGCGCGTCTGCGCCGATAGGCTGCGGCTCGCCGCACAGCGAGACCGTTGGAGCGCCGCAGAGCGAGAGGCGCGGCGCGCCGCATAGCAAGAGCGGATCCATCGGCGCTTGCCTTCTGTCGACACGGCGTCGCAGCTGGGTACACGTCTCGTCAGTACCCCCATTCCTCGCCAGGAGTGGGCAGAGGCCCTCAGCGCCATACTTGCACCAGAGGCCGGCCATGCCGTACTTGCACCAGACGCCCGCTGTGCCGTTCGCCTTGTCCGCGGCCCACTGGATGCCAACACGCTGGTCCATAGGCTCGACCGCCTCCTTGGCCCAGGTGTCCACCTGGGCGCAGTAGAGGAACATGGTCGTCGCATCCTCGAGCTGGTGATCTCCGATGAAATAGCCAACTTGGAGCTCGAGATCGCGCTCCAGATGTACCGCGAGCGTGTCGACCACTTGGACGAACGCCTGCACGAGTTCAGGCAGAGCCAAGAGCTACCCTAGGCAAGGGTTGTTGGTCATGGTCTCATGGACGCGTTTTATTTTGAAAAGTCGTTTCGACGTGGATAGCTATGTATTCACAGCAATCATAGTATTGCTCTGTTTCAATGTGTGTACTCTGTTTTCCATTCTTATGTGTTTTGTTTCAATGTGTGTGTATACGCTTTCCATTCTGTATATGTGGATGATAACAGCTAGATTCAAATTAGTATACAAAAATAGATAGAAAATGGAATTCATAATATATATAATATCATCACATATACGTGATGATACTTAACTACTAGGTACAATGCATAAAATTGAAAACGAACAATAGTGAAACTAATAATCCTCCTGGGGCCAGTATTCCAGCAGCCCCTCGCTAGCAGCTCCCTGGTGCGTGGCGTCTTCCCAGTGCAGAGGCAGTACTCCGACTCCTCCGCCTCGCAGCGCTTGACGTACCGATCTGCCTCTTGCTGGCGGACGCGCGCGGCCGATCTTGCCATTTCGTTGGGCACCCACCGGAGCTCCTCGTCGGTGGCATGCTGGAGCTTATCGCCCACCTCCATGCAGCGACGAGGCGCCCAACGCATATGACCATCCTCGCGAAGTACCCGTCTTCGTACACCTCCTCGGCATGACGACGCGCCCGCCCCCAAAGCTTCGCCGCCTCCTTTTTTCAGGCGGCATCACGGGCTTCACAGGCCGCCTGGTACCTGGCTTCCTCCTCCGCCATCTCCTTCTTGAACACCACTTGCCTAGCTTTCTCAGCCGCCGGCAGCGACTTCCACAGACAAAGATTGTATTGGCCCCAAAACCAATCCAAAGTTGGGGGTCCAGCGCAACCTCGTCAGGCGGCGTGTAGGGGTCCTCATCGCTGCTAATCAAGTGAGCGTCCTCGGGGGGCGGCGACTCCTCGTCGGCGCGTGGGCAGAACAGCGGCACCATGGCAGGGATTTTAGAGAGAGAGAGGGAGAGAGAGAGAGGGCGGGCGAGGGGAGGATGTAGATGAGAATGCAGGCCGGACGACGTGAGCAAGGTAGTATTTATTGGCGGCCAGAATCTAGATCGACGAGGACAGTACACACGCCGCTCGCCGGAATTTACGAGTACTGTAGTTTGAATTACACACAATTCCGGCAGCAAATCCGTGTGTGAACATAATAGCTGACGGTTTCCAATACAGAACCGTGTCTGATTAATGATCCCCGCCAATCACCTACCAAACCTCGAGCCGCGAGATAGAGTGCCAATCGTGTGGGGGCCGGTTGTCTTGCCAGATCTTTACATATTCTTTTTTGAACACCAGATATTTACATCGTCTGATGATTTTTGAACTCGCACACAAGTACACAAAAAAATGATTTTTCAAACCATTATGGTTAGGCATTGCATGTAGATGTAGTTCAAATTTGAATTACGGTCATTAAATGGTTAGAAATCACTTAAATGTCTTTAAAAGGTCAAATGACCCCTGAAATTTACCAAATTTTCACATGACAGTTGCACGTTAAACGTAGGAAAAAATTTGAAGGCCATAAGAGAAGCTATCTCCCGTTCGTCATCAAGCATGCATTGTTCCCTCTCGGAACCACGAACCTTCTAGCGAGTTGCTCCGGTTTGTGAGGGGTGTGTGTTCAAACGTTCGTCAAACATGCCAATTTCTTGACCACATCATCTTGGTGGCATGACATTAAATCAAGCAAGGTTTCATGTTTTTCTGATCATTTTTTTATTTTCTGGAATTAAAATGCCATGGCATGCACTCCATGCATGTGCCCATGCCTTGACAGCAATATGTTTGAAAATTCCTTCTAATTTACTACACATGGAATTAACTCGCACACAAGTACATAAAATATGATTTTTCAAATTGTTATGGTTAGGTGTTGCATGTAGATGTAGTTCAAATTTGAATTACGGTCATTAAATGGTTAGAAAATCGCTTAAATGTCGTTAAAAGGTCAAATGACCCCTGAAATTTACCAAATTTTCACATGACAGTTGTATTAGTGCACGTTAAACGTAGGAAAAAATTTGAAGGCCGTAAGAGGAAGCTATCTCCCGTTCGTCATCAAACATGCATTATTCCCTCTCGGAACCACGAACCTTGTAGCGAGTTGCTTCGGTTTGTGAGGGGTGTGTGTCCAAACATTCGTCAAACATGCCAATTTCTTTACCACATCATCTTGGTGGCATGACATTACATCAACCGAGGTTTCATGTGTTTCTGATCATTTTTATAAAAAATTTTGAATTAAAATGCCATGTCACTCCATGCATACACGTATGCATGTGTCCATGTCGTGAGACCAATATGTTTGAAAATTCCTTCTAATTTACTGCACATGGAATTAACTCGCACACAAGTACACAGATATGATTTTTCAAACCGTTTTGGTTAGGCGTTGCATGTAGATGTAGTTCAAATTTGAATTACGGTCATTAAATGGTTAGAAAATCACTTAAATGTCTTTAAAAGGTCAAATGACCCCTAGAATTTTCCAATATTTCACATTACAGTTGTAGTAGTGCACGTTAGACGTAGAAAAAATTGAAGGCTGTAAGAGGAAGCTATCTCCCGTTCGTCATCAAACATGCATTGTTCCCTCTCGGAACCATGAACCTTCTAGCGAGTTGCTCCAATTTGGAGGGGTGTGTGTCCAAACTTTCGTCAAACATGCCAATTTCTTTACCACATCATCTTAGTGGCATGACACTACATCAACCAAGGTTTCATGTGTTTCTGATCATTTTTTAATTTTTCGGAATTAAAATGCCATGGCATGCACTCCATGCATGTGCCCATGCCTTGACACCAATATGTATGAAAATTCCTTCTAATTTACTACACATGTAATTAACTCGCACACAAGTACACAAAAATATGAATTTCCAAACCGTTATGGTTAGGCGTTGCATGTAGATGTAGTTTAAATTTGAATTATGGTCATTAAATGGTTAGAAAATCACTTAAGTATCTTTAAAAGGTCAAATGACCCGTGAAATTTACCAAATTTTCACATGACACTTGTATTAGTGCACGTTAAACGTAGGAAAAAATTTCAAGGCCGTAAGAGGAAGCTATCTCCCGTTCGTCATCAAACGTGCATTGTTCCTTCTCGGAACCACAAACCTTCTAGCGAGTTGCTCCGGTTTGTGAGGGGTGTGTGTCCAAACGTTCGTCAAACATGCCAATTTCTTTACCACATCATCTTGGTGGCATGACATTACATCAACCAAGGTTTCATGTGTTTCTGATCATTTCTCTATTTTTTTGAATTAAAATGCCATGTCACTCCATGCATACGTATGCTTGTGTCCATGTCGTGAGACCAATATGTTTGAAAATTCCTTCTAATTTACTGGATATGGAATTAACTCGCACACAAGTACACAGATATGATTTTTCAAACCGTTTTGGTTAGGCGTTGCATGTAGATGTAGTTCAAATTTGAATTACGGTCATTAAATGGTTAGAAAATCACTTAAATGTCTTTAAAAGGTCAAATGGCCCCTAGAATTTTCCAAAATTTCACATTACAGTTGTAGTAGTGCACGTTAGACGTAGAAAAAATTTGAAGGCCGTAAGAGGAAGCTATCTCCCGTTCGTCATCAAACATGCATTGTTCCCTCTCGGAACCACGAACCTTTTAGCGAGTTGCTCCGGTTTGTGAGGGGTGTGTGTCCAAACTTTCGTCAAACATGCCAATTTCTTTACCACATCATCTTGGTGGCATGAATTACATCAACCAAGGTTTCATGTGTTTCTGATTTTTTTTTGGAATTAAAATGCCATGCCACTCCATGCATATGTATTCATGCATATGTGTCCATGTCGTGATACAAATATGTTTGAAAATTCCTTCTAGTTTACTGCACATGGAATTAACTTGCACATGATACGTCTCCGTCGTATCTACTTTTCCAAACACTTGCCCTTGTTTTGGACTCTAACTTGCATGATTTGAATGGAACTAACCCGGACTGATGCTGTTTTCAGCAGAATTTCCATGGTGTTATTTTTGTGCAGAAACAAAAGTTCTCGGAATGACCTAAAAATCAACAAAGAATTATTCTGGAATTAATAAAAAATACTGGCGAAAGAATCAAGGCCAGGGGGCCCACACCCTGTCCACGAGGGTGGGGCGCGCCCCCTGCCTCGTGGGCCCCCTGGAGCTCCACCGACCTCAACTCCAACTCTATATATTCGTGTTCGGGGAGAAAAAAATCAGAGAGAAGGATTCATCGCGTTTTACGATACGGAGCCGCCGCCAAGCCCTAATCTCTCTCGGGAGGGATGATCTGGAGTCCGTTCGAGGCTCCGGAGAGGGGAATCCGTCGCCATCGTCATCATCAACCATCCTCCATCACCAATTTCATGATGCTCACTGCCGTGCGTGAGTAATTCCATCGTAGGCTTGCTGGACGGTGATGGGTTGGATGAGATTTATCATGTAATCGAGTTAGATTTGTTAGGGTTTGATCCCTAGTATCCACTATGTTCTGAGATTGATGTTGCTATGACTTTGCTATGCTTAATGCTTGTCACTAGGGCTCGAGTGCCATGATTTCAGATCTGAACCTATTATGTTTTCATGAATATATGTGAGTTCTTGATCCTATCTTGCAAGTCATTAGTCACCTACTATGTGTTATGATCTGGCAACCCCGAAGTGACAATAATCGGGACCACTCCCGGTGATGACCGTAGTTTGAGGAGTTCATGTATTCACTATGTGTTAATGCTTTGGTCTGGTACTCTATTAAAAGGAGGCCTTAATATCCCTTAGTTTCCAATAGGACCCCGCTGCCACGGGAGGGTAGGACAAAAGATGTCATGCAAGTTCTTTTCCATAAGCACGTATGACTATATTCGGAATACATGCCTACATTACATTGATGAACTGGAGCTAGTTCTGTGTCACCCTATGTTATAACTGTTGCATGAATAATCACATCCGGCATAATTCTCCATCACCGATCCAATGCCTACGAGCTTTTCACATATTGTTCTTCGCTTAGTTACTTTACCGTTGCCACTGTTACAATCACTACAAAACTGCTATTGTTACTTTTGCCACCGTTACCGTTACTTCCATACTACTTTGCTACTAAATACTTTGCTACAGATACTAAGTTATCCAGGTGTGGTTGAATTGACAACTCAACTGCTAATACTTGAGAATATTCTTTGGCTCCCCTTGTGTCGAATCAAAAAATTTGTGTTGAATACTCTACCCTAAAAAACTATTGCGATCCCCTATACTTATGGGTTATCAAGACTATTTTTTGGCGCCGTTGCCGGGGAGCATAGCTCTATTCTTTGAGTCACTTGGGATTTATATCTGCTGATCACTATGAGGAACTTGAAAGACGAGAAAACCAAAATTTATCTCTCAACTACGAGGGGAGGTAAGGAACTGCCATCTAGCTCTGCACTTGATTCACCTTCTGTTTTGAGTAAACTTGCGACACCTAAACCTTCTTATGCTATTAATTCTGATATGTCGCATGTTATTGATGATGCCACTTCTGCTATGCATGATACTTATGATGAAACTACTTCTATGCTTGATACTACTGTGCCACTTGGTGAATTTCTTGATGAACAACTTGCCAGGGCTAGAGAGAATGAAATTATTGAAACTGATAATATTGATGAAAGTGATGATGAAGATTATCCCCCTAGATATGAATTGCCTGTTGTGCCTGAGGGTTATGTTATGGATGAAGAAACTGCTAGAGACTTTCTTGCTTGCAATGATAGAAGTGATCTTAAGAAATTATTAGCTAAGCTAAAAGAAAAATCTCTGAATGCTAGAATGAAATATGATCCTGCTTATGCTACTTCACCTATCTTTGTTACTGATAAGGATTATGAATTCTCTATTGATCCTGACATAATTACTTTGGTTGAATCTGATCCTTTCTATGGCTATGAATCTGAAACTGTTGTGGCACATCTTACTAAATTAAATGATATAGCCACCCTGTTCACTAATGACAAGAAAACTCGCTACTATTATATCCTTAAATTATTTCCGTTCTCATTAAAGGGTGATGCTAAGATATGGTTTAATTCTCTTGATTCTGGTTGTGTGCGTAGTCCCCAGGATATGATTTATTACTTCTCTGCTTAATATTTCGCTGCTCATAAGAAACAAGCTGATTTAAGGGAAATATATAATTTTGTGCGAATTGAAGAAGAGAGTCTCCCACAAGCTTGGGGGAGGCTTCTCCAATTACTTAATGCTTTGCCTGATCATCCTCTCAAGAAAAATGAAATACTTGATATCTTTTATAATGGACTAACCGATGCTTCCAGAGACCACCTGGATAGTTGTGTTGGTTGTGTTTTCAGGGAAAGAACTGTTTATCAAGCTGAAATTCTATTGAATAATATGTTGACCAATGAAAATAATTGGACACTTCCTGAACCAACTCCTAAGCCAACTCCGCAGAAAAGGGGTGTTCTATTTCTCAGTCCTGAAGATATGCAAGAGGTAAAGAAATCTATGAAAGAAAAAGGTATAAAAGCTGAAGATGTTAAGAATTTACCTCCTGTTGAAGAAATACATGGTCTTAATTTACCGCCTGTTGAAGAAACACATGGTCTTGATAACCCGACACAGGTAGTAAAGGTAAATTCTCTTTATAGATTTGATGAAGGTGATATTCCTCGTTATAAGTCTGCTAGCCAATGCTTAGATGAGTTTGATAATTTTATTGTCAAACAAGAAAACTTCAATGCTTATGTTGGTAGAGAATTAAAACACAATGCTTATATGATTGAACACTTGGGTGATTATATGTCTAGAGTTAAAGGTGAACTTAAACTCATTAGTAAACATGCTTCTATGGTTACCACTCAAGTAGAACAAGTACTTAAAGCTCATAATGATTTGCTCAATGAATTGAATAGTAAGAATAATGACTTTGCTGTTAGAGTTGCAACTAGAGGAGGTAAAGTGACTCAAGAACCTTTGTATCCTGAGGTCCACCCTAAGAGAATTGAGCAGGATTCTCAAAGAAATAATGTTGATTCACCTAGTCCTTCTAAGAAGAAGAAGAAGAAGAAAAATGATAGGACTTTGCATGCTTCTAGTGAACATGTTGTAGACACACCTGAGAATCCCAATGATATTTCTATTTCTGATGCTGAAACACAATCTGGAAATGAACATGAACCTAGTGATAATGTTAATGATGATGTTCATGTTGATGCTCAACCTAGTAATAACAATGATGTAGAAATTGAACCTGTTGTTGATCTTGATAACCCACAATCAAAGAATCAAGGTTATGATAAGAGAGACTTTGTTGCTAGAAAGCACGGTAAAGAAAGAGAACCATGGGTTCAGAAGCCCATGCCTTTTCCTCCTAAACCATCCAAGAAAAAGGATGATGAGGATTTTGAGCGCTTTGCTGAAATGATTAGACCTATCTTTTTGCGTATGCGTTTGACTGATATGCTTAAAATGAATCATTATGCTAAGTATATGAAAGATATTGTTACTAATAAGAGAAAGATACTGGAAGCTGAAATTTCCACCATGCTTGCTAATTATACTTTTAAAGGTGGAATACCAAAGAAGTTAGGAGATCCAGGAGTACCCACTATACCATGCTCCATTAAAAGAAATTATGTTAGAACTGCTTTATGTGATCTTGGAGCCGGTGTTAGTGTTATGCCTCTCTCTTTATATCGTAGACTTGATTTGGATAAGTTGACAGCTACTGAAATATCTTTGCAAATGGCCGATAAATCAACTGCTATACTTGTCGGTATTTGTGAGGATGTGCCTGTTGTGGTTGCAAACGTTACTATTTTAATGGACTTTGTTATTCTTGATATTCCCGAGGACGATAGTATGTCTATTATTCTTGGAAGACCCTTTTTTGAATACTGCAGGGGCTGTTATTGATTGCAACAAAGGCAATGTCACTTTTCATGTTAATGGCAATGAGCATACAGTACACTTTCCGAGGAAACAACCTCAAGTCCACAGTATCAATTCTATTGGAAAAATTCCATCGATTATTTTTGGAGGTTTTGAATTTCCTCTTCCTACTGTCAAAAAGAGATATGATATTCTTATTATTGGGGGCGTGCATATCCCCGTTGAGGTAACAGAGTGTTATTCGAAATTTCTCCGGTTCCATGTTATTCAGAATGAGTTTGTTAACAAGACTTGATCAACCTTGTTAGTGGATTCCTTTTGATGAGCATGGGATGGATGAAGTTAGAAGGCACAACTCTCTGTACCCTCCTTTTACTTTCTGTTATTTAGTTGAAATAAAGCAAAAATAGTATTTTCTGTCTATTTTCTGAATTATCCGTGCAATAAAAAATACCCTGAAAATAAAAGTTCTCCAAATGCCCCGAAATTGAAATATGATTTTTCTGGAATATTTGAGAATATCTCGCACTGAGAACACAGCAGGGGGAGCAAGCACCTGGCCACGAGGGTCCAGAGCGCGCCCAGGTGGGCGCGCCCCCTGCCTCGTGGGCCCATGGTGGCTCCCCTCCACTTATTCCAGCCACCACACACTCCTTCTTCCTCCCAAAAAACCACCAACCAGCTCAAGCACGAGTTCTAGCTCATTTTGCTGCGATTTTCGATCTCCTTGCTCAAAGCACCTCTCACAAAACTGCTTTGGGGGATTGTTCCTTGGTATGTGACTCCTCCAATGGTCCAATTAGTTTTTGTTCTAGTGCTTTATTCATTGCAAATTTTTGCTGCCTAGGTGACCCTGTTCTTGAGCTTGCATGTCAAATTTATTTGGTCCCAAGTAGTTCTAATGCATGATATAGTCTCTAGGCACATGTGGGAGTAGTTGCTATCAATTTTGTTGAGTTTGGTTCACTTTTATTTGAAGTTACTAAAATTTTCAGAAATTTTTCAGAGGAAAAAATATGTTTAGGAAAATGTACCAAGGTGGTCCTTCAAGGAAGCAAGGACCCAGGCTCGCAATACGTGATGCGGACGATGAACCACCAAGGGAAGCTCAAGTGCGGGCTTGTGAATGGCCTTCAGAGGACTTTATGGATCGAGCAGGAATCAAGGAGGAATTCAACGCATACGTGTGTAACGCTAATCTTGAGAGCTTCGAGGCAGATAAGTGTCGCCAGTACCACTATCTCACTGATTCCTTTGTGAGAAGGTTTGAATTTTCATCATCACGCAATTCTCAAACTGTCCTATTTGATCTTTATGAAAATTCTTATACTATGGACTTAGAGGATTTTAATACTGCTTGCAAACTTCCACAATGGGGTAGCACTAGTGAGCCTCGCAAATCTGAGTTTAGAGATTTTCTTGCTAGTATAACTATGGGGAGTCTAGGGATATAACACAAGCTACCATAGGGAGCATTCATTTTCCTGCTATACATTATTTTGCTCTCTTCATAGGTAGGTGCATAAATGGTAAGGATGAAGCATGTCACATGTGTGTCCCTGACCTCAGTGTTCTCATGAGTGCTATATTAGGAGATAAACATTATAATCTGGGAGCCATTGTTGCACGTAGGTTGCATAATAATAGAATTAATGGAGATTTCTTTGGTGGAATTTATGCAACCCGTCTAGCTAATTTTCTTGATATACCCATACGTGAGTATGATGTTGAGTTGCCTCCTGTTTATTTAGATTATGAGGCTATGGTTCATCATCAGTTTGTTGAGAGGAATGATCAGTTCCTCCAGTACCGACTAATCTTTGACAGACGACGCACCTATCACATCGCTCTCCCTGCTCCTACTTTCTTTGACTTTCAGGCAAAGGGGAGATATGTCATAACCAGGGAAGAGGCGAACGAGTACGAGAGGAGGACTGAGACAGCTCGCCTCCACGCTGCATCCCATGATGCAATAGCCGCTGCATCTCAGTACGACCCCAACTACAACTTTGGATATCCGCCAGGCCAGCCGTGGCAGTAGACCAACTTAGGCCAAAAGCCTAAGCTTGGGGGAGTACATATTTCTCACCGACATTACATTCATATTCACACACTCATGCTAGTTGTTGGTGCTCATACTCTTTCATTGTAATATCCATGCTAGTTTATTTTCCTTTTTGTGCTTTCTTCTTGTGTGTTTGAAAAACCTTAAGAAAAACAAAAAAAATAGTTGTAGCTTTTAGCTAGTTTACTTTTCTTGCTGTAGTAGTATTAATTAAAAGAAAACCCAAAAATATTTCCTGTTCTTCTTTTGCTTGTTGGGAGCTTTCCCGTGTAAATAGTTTTATTTATTTTCTTTGGGGGTCGAGAGGAGAAGACCATAATGAAAATGTTAAAGTGGCTCTTATATGCATTATTGTTTATTTAACCAAGAGCCCATATTGCCTTGTCTTCTCCTGTTTATTGAATGCTCGCAGATTCCAGCTTAGTCCAATGCACGTGCACTATTATTATTATTCACATCGTTCGGTCGTGCAAGTGAAAGGCGATAATGACGATATATGATGGACTGATTGAGATGAGAGAAGCTGGTATGAAGTCGACCTCTCTTGTTTTTGTAAATATGATTAGTCCATCATTCCTAATTCAGCCTATTATGAATAAACATGTTTGCAGTGACAATTAGAGATTATAGTGATTTATGCCATGCTTAATTAGCTAGGAGTTTATAATGGTTTACCTTGCGTGCCAACATGCTATTAAAATGATTGTGATGTGGTATGATAGGGTGGTATCCTCCTTTGAATGATTCGAGAGACTTGACTTGGCACATGTTCACGCATGTAGTTGAAACAAAATCAACATAGCCTTCATGATATTTATGTTCATGGTGGATTATATCCTACTCATGCTTGCACTCAATGTTTATTAATTTTAATGCATGTTCATGACTGTTGTCGCTCTCTAGTTGGTCGCTTCCCAGTCTTTTGCTAGCCTTCACTTGTACTAAGCGGGAATACTGCTTGTGCATCCAATCCCTTAAACCCCAAAGTTATTCCATATGAGTCCACTATACCTTCCTATATGTGGTATCTACCTGCCGTTCCAAGTAAATTTGTATGTGCCAAACTCTAAACCTTCAAATGAAATTCTGTTTTGTATGCTCGAATAGCTCATGTATCAACTAGGGCTGTCTGTATCGTCCATGCTAGGCGGGTTATTCTCAAGAGGAGTGGACTCCGCTCCTCACTCACGAGAAAATGGCTGGTCACCGGGATGCCCAGTCCCATGATTTATGCAAATCAAATCGAAATAATTGCAAACAAAACTCCCCCGGGACTCTTGTTAGTTGGAGGCACTCGTTGTTTCGAGCAAGCCATGGATTGATGCTTGTTGGTGGAGGGGGGTATAAACTTTACCATTCTGTTTGGGAACCGCCTATAATGTGTGTAGCATGGAAGATATTGCCATCTCTTGGTTGTTATGTTGACAATGAAAGTATGCCGCTCAAAATATTATTTACCTCTGCTTTAAAATCGAGCTCTGACACCTCTACAAATCCCTGCTTCCCTCTGCGAAGGGCCTATCTATTTACTTTTATGTTGAGTCATCACCCTCTTATTAAAAAGCACCAGCTGGAGAGCACCGCTATCATTTGCATCTATTATTATTAATTTATATTGGGTATGACTATGACTAGATCTCTTTTACCATGAATTACAATGTTCAGTCAGTCCTTGACCTTTAAAGGTGCTCTGCATTTATGTTTTGCGGTCTCAGAAAGGGCTAGCGAGATACCATCTTGTTATATCATATTATGATTGTTTTAAGAAAGTGTTGTCATCCGAGATTTATTATTATTGCTCGCTAGTTGATTATGCCATTGACATGAGTAAACATGAGACCTAAATGTTATTGTGAATATGGTTAGTTCATAATCTTTGCTGAAAACTTGAATGCTGGCTCTACATATTTACAACAACAAGAGCAAACAGAGTTTGTAAAAGTTTTTCTTTATCACTTTCAGTTTATCAACTGAATTGCTTGAGGACAAGCAAAGGTTTAAGCTTGGGGGAGTTGATACGTCTCCGTCGTATCTACTTTTCCAAACACTTTTGCCCTTGTTTTGGACTCTAACTTGCATGATTTGAATGGAATTAACCCGGACTGACGTTGTTTCCAGCAGAATTGCCATGGTGTTATTTTTGTGCAGAAACAAAAGTTCTCGGAATGACCTGAAAATCAAGGGAGAATTATTTTGGAATTAATAAAAAATACTGGCGAAAGAATCAAGGCCAGGGGGTCCACACCCTTTCCACGAGGGTGGGGGCGCGCCTACCCCCCTGGGCGCGCCCCCTGCCTCGTGGGCCCCTTGGAGCTCCACCGACCTCAACTCCAACTCTATATATTCGTGTTCGGGGAGAAAAAAATCAGAGAGAAGGATTCATCGCGTTTTACGATACGGAGCAGCTGCCAAGACCTAATCTCTCTCGGGAGGGCTGATCTGGAGTCCGTTCGGGGCTCCGGAGAGGGGAATCCGTCGCCATCGTCATCATCAACCATCCTCCATCACCAATTTCATGATGCTCACTGTTGTGCCTGAGTAATTCCATCGTAGGCTTGCTGGACGGTGATGGGTTGGATGAGATTTATCATGTAATCGAGTTAGATTAGTTAGGGTTTGATCCCTAGTATCCACTATGTTCTGAGATTGATGTTGCTATGACTTTGCTATGCTTAATGCTTGTCACTAGGGCCCGAGTGCCATGATTCAGATCTGATCCTATTATGTTTTCATGAATATATGTGAGTTCTTGATCCTATCTTGCAAGTCATTAGTCACCTACTATGTGTTATGATCCGGCAACCCCGAAGTGACAATAATCGGGACCACTCCCGGTGATGATCGTAGTTTGAGGAGTTCATGCATTCACTATGTGTTAATGCTTTGGTCCGGTACTCTATTAAAAGGAGGCCTTAATATCCCTTAGTTTCCAATAGGACCCCGCTGCCACGGGAGGGTAGGACAAAAGATGTCATGCAAGTTCTTTTCCATAAGCACGTATGACTATATTCGGAATACATGCCTACATTACATTGATGAATTGGAGCTAGTTCTGTGTCACCCTATGTTATAACTGTTGCATGAATAATCACATCCGGCATAATTCTCCATCACCAATCCAATGCCTACGAGCTTTTCACATATTGTTCTTCACTTAGTTACTTTACCATTGCCACTGTTACAATCACTACAAAACTGCTACTGTTACTTTTGCCACCGTTACCATTACTTCCATACTACTTTGCTACTAAATACTTTGCTGCAGATACTAAGTTATCCAGGTGTGGTTGAATTGACAACTCAACTGCTAATACTTGAGAATATTGTTTGGCTCCCCTTGTGTCGAATCAATAAATTTGGGTTGAATACTCTACCCTCGAAAACTGTTGCGATCCCCTATACTTGTGGGTTATCAGCACACAAGTACACAAATATGATTTTTCAAACCGTTTTGGTTAGGCGTTGCATGTAGATGTAGTTCAAATTTGAAATACGGTCATTAAATGGCTAGAAAATCACTTAAATGTCTTTAAAACGTCAAATGACCAATAGAATTTTCAAAAAATTCACATTACAGTTGTAGTAGTGCATGTTAGACGTAGAAAAAAATTTGAAGGCCGTAAGAGGAAGCTATCTCCTGTTCGTCATCAAACATGCATTCTTCCCTCTCGGAACCGTGAGCCTTCTAGTGAGTTGCTCCGGTTTGTGAGGGGTGTGTGTCCAAACTTTGGTCAAACATGCCAATCTTTTACCACATCATCTTGGTGGCATGACATTACATCAACCAAGGTTTCATGTGTTTCTGATTTTGTTTTTAAATGCCATGTCACTCCATGCTTAATTGTGTCATAGCCGTTAGACCAATATGTTTGAAAATTCCTTCCAATTTACTGCACATGGAATTAAATCGCACACAAGTACACGAAATATGAGATTTCAAACCGTTATGGTTAGCTGTTGCATGTGCATGTAGTTCAAATTTCAATTACGGTCATTAAATGGCTAGAAAATCACTTAAATGTCTTAGAAGGTCAAATGACCCATGAAATTTTCCACAATTTGACATGACAGTTGTATTAGTACTACAAAATTTCTCGTTCATTTAAAACACCATCCGTTGGCACTTTATTCCAAATTAGTCTTTCATAGCTAATAAAAAATATCTACAACATCACACACAGTTGTTTTCTAGGAACCGTTTGCGATGAAAATATCTGGGTCTATTTAAGTCTCCCTCCTTAAGCTTCGCTGGCTCGTCTGCTCTAGTGCCGGCAACCCCCGAATCCACGAATCCTGATCCCCATTCCCGCACCCCCTTCTTGCAAAGATGACACCGTGGAAACGCTTCGTGAAGGCCCGTATGATGCCCCCTCCCCCGAGCGCCACCGCCTGTGCCGAGAGCGCGGCCGCCTGCGCCGAGAGTGCCGCCGCATCCGCATTGAGTGTGGCCGCTTCCGCCGAGAGGCCATCTGCGGCAGCCGACAGGGCAGCTGCAGCAGCCGAGACGGCTGCAACTGCTGCTGCGGCGGCGGCTGCTAACGCCGAGAGCGCTCGAGCTGCCGTCCGTGCCGCTGATGTCGCCCTGGCCCGAGTAGAGGCCATCCACGCCAAGATATTCCAGGCAACCTCGGACTCCAGCATGCAACCCACGTCTGAAAAGGCGGCGATGGCCATGGAGCACCTGCTTCCTCATGAGGTCGCCGAGCGGGAGCTAGAGATGCAGGAGGCGGCGGAGATCGAGGAGCGCCGGGAGGAGGAGTTGTGCATGGCCGAGGTCAAGGTAGAGGAGAGTCTGTCCATCGAGGAATCGGTGGTGGAGTACCAACGCGAGCTCTGGCGCAGCCACTACTACGAGTACTACAACCTTGAGGGCGGCGCTGAGGACGAGGACGCGGTCGACTTCAGCAGGGGGGACGCGGAGTTCACCAACGGCGGCATGTCGCCAGGACAAGTCATCGATGTCTCATCTCACACTGGCGATGCATAGGCCGGCGCGGCGGTGGATTTTTAATTATGCGTACTTAGGCTTTGTTTTTAATGCTGGTCTTTTGTTAGAGCAATGTTTAGGTCAACTGGCTCTGTGTAATTACTAAAAATTGCTTGATTCAGTAAGTGTGGTCTGTCTGTTGTACGCTCTTTTGTGTGCCCAAATTAGCAAGCGATGTTAAATTATGCAATGACGTACCCGGGGAAATTTCCACCAAAATTTGAATTATCAAACTCATCCCATGCGCGTAAAGCAAAAGAATCATTTGTGATGCACACAATCGTTCAAAGTGAATGGTCTGGTGGCACCGCGCGCGTTCAAAGTGAATGTGCCCATGCCTTGAGACCAAAATTTGAATTATCAAACTCATCCCATGCACGTAAAGTAGAAGAATCATTTGTGATGCACACAATCGTTCAAAGTGAATGGTCCGGCGGCACCGCGCGCAAAGTTTCCCTCCACATTTCCAAAATTTTGG
>NC_057802.1:514719015-514726144 GCF_018294505.1 Triticum aestivum | reverse complement strand
ACCCCTTTTCTCCCCGACCACAAGTCACATTTCCCCTGTTTCCTCCTTCCTTCCTTGCTTGCTAAGCTATAGCCGCTTCCTCGCTCTCGCCGTCTCGCATCCTACCGCCGGGGTCGCCATGGTCTTCTTCAAAGACATCTCCAGCGGTTCCTCCTCCGGCAACTACTCCTTCACCACCCGGGTATGCCTCTCTTCTCTCTCTCGGGCTATGACTTGGAATGAAGGATTTTTACCCGGAGGTTGATTTGAGTCATTTCTTCCTCTTGTAGCTCCCTAAGACCATCGGTGGCAACGAGGAGCGGGGTGGCTGAAGATCTATCTGCTTGTTGTTACCATCAATCTCCATGCGTGAAGCTAGTTGCGTTTGATTCTGTGGGCTGTGGGAGGAAGTTACTGGCATGTGCAGAGAAGGTTATACCCTCTTTCGTTGTTACAAATCATTTGTTAGATGTGATTCAGACACTGTCACGGTCCCAACCCATTCATACCACACCTTCAACCAAACGCATCCTAAGACAGTGTCACAGTTTGTACCTAGTATCTTAAATTGTTGCCATCTCATCAGCGGTGCCATTAGAAAATTATTTGGCACCGCATCAGCAGTTTGTGCAGCCAACTTTGTTCCACACATCCGAACAGCCAAGCAGTAAAATACTAAATCTTTATGGCACGAAGGAACTAGGCATCGGAGCAACTACGTGCTCCGGAGTCCGGGTCCCTGATTTTTTTCCACTGCATCGGCTCGCTAGTGCAGGGCACCGATGCGAGATGTAGCAACAGTTGTCTTTCCCCTAGTTTTGGCATACATAGTGGACGGCCTTAGTGCTATTAGTTCTATGTTACTAAATTTGTGCATGTACACACCTGTTAGTATCAATTTGTTGTCATCCAAACACTATCGCTATGTTGTTGCAGTTATATTTACCTTCCTCATAAAAAGTTCAATTTGTTATTTATTGTACATGAGTAAGAACTTGTAGCGTTGTTGTAGTTAATTATAGCTTCTGATGTTCCAGAATTTGGTTGTTGTCTCAGTACCAATTATTTCATTTGCACATTGATCTTTTTGAGAAGATATGTCATAATTAACATGTTTCTTCAGTTTTTCAAAATAAGCATTGGCGATTTTCTATGTTGCTATAAACCCATTTCCCCTACAATTGTTACTGATCTAGTTATAAATATTATAGGATGAACGAAAGTGTTCTTACTTGGAGTGGGTTGATCAAGGTGGCCACAGTCTTTGAAGATGTGCCTAACGAAGCTCTGGAGCATGTATGAGGAAGAGAACATGCGTAGGCTTAGAGAAAGTCTTGTCAACGCTGAAGCATATTTCAAGATGTGGGATAAAAAGTGGAAGGTGGAGAATGAGCTCAGATTAACAGACTTTGCTAAGATGGTGTTGGCGAAGGAGGAAGCACTTTCCCAGTTGGCCCGTGCAAAACGGGTTCTTACTTAACTGAAAGCAGAAGTGGATAAGACGAGCCTAGATGATCTCGATTAGGGAAATGAATATATTGTTCTTATGAAGTTGAATTAGCTATATGTTGTACTGTGTTGTTTTCATGTAGCTACCGTACTGTGATGTTATAATATATTTATGTGCCTGATATGAAATTGGCAAACAGCTGTTCGATATGAAATGTGAATTTGCATAATACTGGAATTATTAATTGTAAACTAATAAACCTACTAAATGTGTCATGGACCTTTGCAAACGGTTCTAGTAGTAAAAGTGCTTGTGATGGATAGCCCAATGCCACACAGTTTTCTTTAACAAATCGTGTGTGATATAGTTGATAAAAGCAAACAGTTAACCAAGGAAGACCGGGTGTGATAGTTACACCTTTCACACACGAGCCTACACATAAAACTTTGTGGGATGTACGTCCGAACGGAAACATTTTCCCTGGATTGACTGTGTGGGATGTACATAAGAACGGAAACGTATTCCTTGGATTGACTGTGTGTGATATACATACGAACGGAAATGTTTTTCTGGGATTCACCATGTGGGATGTACATACCTACGGAAATGATTTTCTCGGATTACAGTGTGGGATGTACATACCTACGGAAATGATTTTCTCGGATTACCGTGTGGGATGTACATACCTACGGAAATGATTGGGTTTCGATGCCTCGCCCGATCGCACACGGCCCTAGCCTGGGTCCCAGGAGGGCCTATCCCCGACGATTTCTGGGTCGTGTGGGAAGGACACCCTATCGCACACACTCACTTGGCGATGGTTCCAAATGCCGTCACGGAAAGGGGTTAAAAACCGTTTGTTTAGGACCAATGCGTACCAGTGATAGTTGATTGCCGCATTTCCCCTACACTAGCATCGCAGGTGCTTGCTCTAACTTGGCAGCGTGATATGTGGTTGCATGTTGCATATGGTGTCTAGATTGTAATTCTTCCAATCTGGTTAAATTGCATGTGCTATTCTGCTTAGTTTATACATTATACCTATTAATGTGACATGTCTTCCTGTTTTTAGTACATAGTACATCTGTCTATTAAGCATGTCCTTACATAAAACTATTGTTTTATTGTATCCCGCATTAATCAATATGACGAGACACCTTTAGTATATGAAGTGTGATATTAGTTGCATCTTTCATATGATTTATAGCATGCGTTGCTTCTAATTTGTTGAAATGCCATTTATGATGGGACACTTTTAACTTGGCAGAGTCATATTGGTTGCATCTTTCATGTGGTGTCTAGCTTGCATTGCTTCTTATTTGTTGAAATGGTTTCTGCTTAGTTTACACAAACAGTTGTGAATATGCCATGTCGTCCTGTTTTTCGTATTATTCCATCCTGGTATCATGTGTTTGCCTTACATCAAAGTAGTGATTGTTAGTATCATGAATGAATGAGTTCTGAAGAGTGAATTTTATTGCTTTTTCTTGTCAGTTTTACTTGACAATTCAAAATCAATAAAGCGAAAGGAAGTTAGCAAGGCAGCGGATAAAGGTGCTCCTTCCAAACTGAGGGCCTCTACAAATTCTACTCCTCCATCCCCCCAAGATGATTTCCAAGACAACACATGCATAGACACTCAACGTAGCTGTGTTGATGATGAGCACGTCTCCCCTAGTGCACCATCACAGGTGCTCCCTCTAACTTGGCACTGTTATATGTGGTTGCATGTTATGTATGATGTCTAGATTGTATTGCTTCTAATTTTGTTGAATTCCATCTGCTTACTTTACACATTATACTTGTGAATAAGACATGTGTTCCTGTTTCTAGAACATACAATATTTGTCTATCACACCATGTTCTTACATCAAAGTACTACTGTTGTGTAACCTGCAACAATCACTTATCATAAGACACGTTTGACTTGGGAGTGTGATATAGGTTACATCTCATATTCTTTTCTAGCTTGTACTACTTCTAATTTGTTGAAATGGCACTTATGACGACACAGTTTTAACTTGGTAGAGTGATATTCGTTGCATCTTTCATATGGTGTCTAGATTTCATTGCTTCTAATTTATTGAAATGCCTTCTCCTTAGTTTACACATAATAAGCTGTGAATATGCAATGTTGTGAATATGCAATGGCACTAATGACGAGAGACCTTTAACTTGGTAGTGTGATGTTGTTTGCATCTTGCATATGATTTACTTCTTGTACTACTTCACATTTGTTTAAACGCCATTTATGATGAGACACTGTTAACTTGGCACAGCGATATTTGTAGCATCTTTCATATGGTGTCTACCTTCCATTGCATTGCTTCTAATTTCGTGAAATGTCTTCTACTTAGTTTACACATCATAGTTCTGGTTATCTCATGCCGTCCTGTTTTTCGTACATATTACATCCTCCTATCATGTGGTTGTCTAACATCAAAGTTCAGTCCGTCTGTATCATGCATCAATTTGTTCTGAAGAACTAAATTGTTATTCATTTTTCTTATCGGCTTGACATAACATGGCACAGAGAAAGAGGAAGCAACACAGATTGACAGGGAACGGGAAGCGGAAGAATCCTGCAGATTCTGCTGGTACTGATGGTGCAATAGAAGGTCAAAGTCCAGCAAAAATTGTACAAACAGGGTATCCCGTTCTACACGAGCTGCAGAACAAGCCAAACAGAAACAAATAGCTGCCACCAAACAAGCAGAGACAGCCCTAGTTGTTGCAACACCTTCCACCGTACCACCAGCTGCACGATTTACTCGTTGGTCAACTCACCTAGCAGCACGTTCCCAAGCTCCCTTGCCACCTGACACTACTTTCGAAGCACTCTTGACACAAGATGAGTTGGCAAGATCAGATGAACTTTGTGAGCTTCAACAGGAAGAAGGTAGTTGATGGAGTCAAGTTACAGTTGCATGCTTCTTTATATGTAGTCTCACAGTTTGATGTACACTAACACTTCCTATGTTCGTTGTTGGACTAGCACCTAGGCGCAAGAGGAAACAAACATCAGGGATAATGCTCGATAGGTTAACTAAATCTAGAGGAGGAAGAATGGAGATCCATTTTGAGGCAGGTTTAAAAAGGCCACGTGATGCTACAGAGTCAGCCAAGCTAGTATCAGAGGCAGCGGTTGCCGTTAGGTGTCATGTACGTATCCTCCCAACACGGATTCAGTACAGGAATGACAAAGACGAAACCCAGTTCAACACCTTCCTCGACCATTTATCTGTAAGTATGGTTATGTATGGAAACTAGTAATATCGTCTTGCTCTGTCTCATACTTTCTAGGTTGCTGATAATGAGACTCCCATAATTTTCAACAGATGAGGTTCAAGTTGGATAGCCAAGATGATGCAACCAGACAAGCTTGCACCCATGTTTTCAAGTCTGCTATGCGACAGTATCGGTATAACTTGAGGAAAACTCACTTTGAAGGCAAGGCTAATAGTGAACTTGCCCAAACATCTCCTGTGGAAAATATATCGGATGAAGACTGGAGAGGCCTCGTTAAACACTGGTCTGATCCGCAGTATTAGGTACATTATATATATATGTGATCAGATCACATGTTGAAGTCCTATTTACGCATGTGCCACACAAATCTATCTCCTTGTAGGTGAACTGTTCAAAGAACAAGGCCAACCATACGAAAGTGAAATTCCAACAGACGGCAGGATCTCGTAGCTATATAGCACACTGCGAGGCTCTTGTAATTAGCTGTTGTTTCACTCTTTTTGCTGTACCATATTATCAGATCTATATTTACTTGTTCCAAATGCATAGGAAAGCCCGCAAGGACCAAAAAGTACCTGAACCAAATGCTATGGAAATCTTCAAGGACTGTCACACCAGCAAGACGAAGGGCATGACTACACCAGTCAAAGCCGCTGTTGTAAGTCCTTAATCCTCATGCCTTTTAACTACTACTTACTTTGACTCGTGCCTTGAACTGCATGGTTTGCAGCCAATGTATATTACTCTTTTCAATTTTATACACAATTGTCTTAGCGTATCATTGCACCTTACACGGTTTAAAAGAGAGGAGTGATGTTGTGACAGCCTGGATTTTGCCTTCTCTCTTTTTCCGGACTTGCTTTCTCTCTTTTTCCGGACTTGGTTTTCACCGTGGTTTTTGCCCTGATTTGATTTGGGTTTTGAATCATTTCAAATGGACTTGTCACTTGGGCATATCCTTGACTTTCACCCAAGTGACCTATCTACCTTATTCTTCCAACAAATTCCCAAAATAATCAAATGAATATTTTTCCTAAAAGAAAAATATTCATTTTTCTCTCTGAAATTCAATTCAGAAACTTGTGCTCCAAAGCAACCTCAATTTTTCTTGCTCAGAAAAATCTGAGATAAATCATGAATATTCTTAGGACCCTGGCACACCTTCCCATGAAAAATATTGCACCACTTTTTGGAGTATTTTTTCTGTAGAAAATCATTTCTCTTCTGAC
The DNA here is from genome assembly GCF_018294505.1 of Triticum aestivum. NCBI lineage: Eukaryota > Viridiplantae > Streptophyta > Magnoliopsida > Poales > Poaceae > Triticum > Triticum aestivum. Next base: position 514,720,237 of record NC_057802.1, on the reverse strand, counting down.
CTAAAATCCCAGTTTGTACAGCAAGTACATTTTTCCTTGAGCTTTTAGCCTTGATCTTTCTTGAGCTTAAATACCCTCCTAAGAAACCCTAAACCCCAGGAGATCAGCCCTAATGGCCTTCTAGAAGGTGGTCAAACTTGGCGACCAAGTTTCTGGACAGAAACTTGCCGGCTTAGTTGAGTCCAATCTGGTCGGCCTGGGTATGAGCCATCACCTCTCCTAGACGTAACACTGCACGGTCGAGTGCGTAGACAAGGTTTGGCCTCTCCTGGGCATCGTTTTGACCATGCCAGCTTGGTGACCGCGCGAGAACACGGCGCCTGGCAGCGTCTCGACGCGCTCTGGCTGTCGCCTTGCCCTCTGTTTCGCGTGTGCTCGTTCCAACGCTCGCCGCCGACTGCCGCACCACGCCACAAGCCTCGGCCCATCACCCTTGACCGCTCCCTGGTGCTTGCCGACACCGGAGCCGCCGCAGCGAGCACGGGCGTGTCGCATCCAAAACACCACAGTGCGCGCGTGCGCTTGTCCTCATCTCCAACCGCCTCATGTGCTCGTCCGCGAGCGTGGGCAAGCTCCTGCGTTGACGCTGAGCCCTTGCCCCCTCGCGTTGGAGCTTCTCGTCGACGTTCGCCACATGTCCAGAGCGCTCCAGCGATGACACATTCCCCCCTTGCTCCGGCTATATATAGCACTCCCCGCCTCGTTTTCGAGCCAAGCCACACTCCACCCAACCTCCACGAACACATAGACGAGCAGAAGCTCGGTCGGGCAGGCCTCTGGCCGTCGCCCCTACCAGAGGACTCCGGCGATCCCCGTAGGCCAGCCGCCGCCCTCCCGCGCCTCTCGAGCTCAAGCAACTGCTTGGGCGGGGCATTTGTGGTCCGTTGGTGCTGCCTGGACACCGCCAAGCCCTCGGAGCCGCCCCTAGCCGTCGTCTTCCCCCTCTCCGGCGAACTCCGTCCGCCACCGAAGCTTGCGAGCTCGAGCGCGAGCCACTCCGTCCACCTCTCGCCAAGCCACGGGTACGGGCAGGTGCGCCTCGAGCCCCACTTCAATCCCATCCCTCTAGCCTAGCCCCAAACCCCCTCGTCGCTGGCGTAAGCTCCGACGAAGCATCGCCCCCCCTCTGATCTCGATCCCCCTCTCTCTCCTGACGGGCGGGGCCCAGTGTCAGCCTCACCACTCGCGCCCGAAGCGGTACGAGTGGAGGCGCACTCCCGTT